>NW_007729784.1:154213-182920 GCF_000696425.1 Galeopterus variegatus | reverse complement strand
CGGTGCCGGACACGAAAAAAGACAAAAAGAAAAAAAAAAAAACCTGCATATGTTGGGCTGGCCTGGTGGCGCGCTGCTATAGTGCGCCGCTTGGGAGTGCGGCGGCGCTCCCGCCCGAGGTTTCGGATCCCACATACAGCCCGGTTCCGCTCACTGGCTGAGCGAGGTGCAGGAGCACCACCGAGGGTTGCGATCCCGGTGCCGGACACGAAAAAAGACAAAAAGAAAAAAAAAAAAACCTGCATATGTTGGGCTGGCCTGGTGGCGCGCTGCTATAGTGCGCCGCTTGGGAGTGCGGCGGCGCTCCCGCCCGAGGTTTCGGATCCCACATACAGCCCGGTTCCGCTCACTGGCTGAGCGAGGTGCAGGAGCACCACCGAGGGTTGCGATCCCATTGCCGGTCCCTGGTACGGGTGCGACACCGAGGGTTGTGATCCCATTACCGGTCAGTAAAAAAGACAAAAAGGGGGCCAGCCCGGTGGCGCACTGGATAGTGCGCCGCTTGGGAAGCGTGGCGGCGCTCCCGCCCGAGGTTTCGGATCCCACATACAGACCGGTTCCGCTCACTGGCTGAGCGAGGCGTGGGAGCAGCCCCGAGGGTTGCAATCCCGTTGCCGGTCCCCGGTCCGGTACGGGGGCAACACTGAGGGTTGCGATCCGTTGCCGGACACGGAAAAAGACAAAAGACAAAAGACAAAAAAAAAAAGAAAAAGACAAAAAGGAAAAAAAAAAGTTTTTATCACAAATACTTATTTAAAAAAAAACCCCAAACTCCTAAGGAATCTACAAAAAACCAAAAATGAAACAAAATCCTTCTTGCAGGATACAACATAAATGTATACAAAATAAACTGCATTTCTATATACCAGCAATGAACATGTGGATAATGAAATTTAAAAATATGAGCTCATTTATAATTGATTAAAAACAATGAAATACTTTTATGTGATTTTAACAAGACATGTGTCTTAGTCTGTTTGGGCTGCTATAGCAAAATATCTTAGACTGGGTAATTTATAAACAACAGAAATGTATACTCACAGTTTCTGGAGCTTAGGAAGTCCAAGATCAAAGCACCAGCAAATTGGGTGTCTGGTGAGGGCTTGCTCTCTGCTTCAAAGCTGATGCCTTCTTGCTGCATCCTCATGTCGCAGAAGGGCAAAGCAGCTCCCTTCAAACTTTTTTTGTGAAGGCACTTACTCCATTCATGAGGGCACAGCCCTCATGACTTAATCACTTCCAAAAGGCCCCACCTCTTTTTTTTTTTTTTTTAAAGATGACCGGTAAGGGGATCTTAACCCTCGACTTGGTGTTGTCAGCACCACGCTCAGCCAGTGAGCGAACTGAAGGCCCCACCTCTTAATACTATCACATTGGGTATTAGGTTCCAACATATGAATTTAGTTGGGTGGGTACACCAACATTTAGACCACAGGAACAGGACTTGTATACTGAAAACCACACAACACTGATGAACAAAATCAAATATAACCTATGTAAATGGAAAGACATACCAACTTCATACACTGGAAGACTCAACATAGTGAAGATGTTAATTCTCTTGGAATTAATATACAGGTTTAAACCAATTCCTATCAAAATCCCAGCAAGATTTTTTGTACATATAGAAAAGATTATTCGAAAATTTGTAAGGAAAGGCAGAGGAACTAGAATAGGTAAAACAGTTCTGAATAAGAAGAATAAAGTGGGAGGAATTAGTCTACCCAATATCAAGACATTATACAGCTACGTAAATCACAACTACATGGTACTGGGGGAGGGACAGACACAAAGATCAATGGAACAGAATAGAGAACTCAGAAACAGAATTCCACAAGTATGCACAACTGATTTTTGACAGAAGTGCAAAAGCAATTCAATGGAGTAGAGAGAGGTTTTTCAACAAATGGTGCTGTAATTGAACATATATAGGCCAAAAAGTGGGTCCCAATCTAAGTATCATGTCTCATACAAAAGTTAACTCAAAATGGAACATAACTTTAATGTAAAATATAACACTTTCAGAAAATAACATTAGGAGAAAATCTTCAGGGCTAGGATCTAGGGCTAGGCAGAGTTCTCAAGACTTGAAAGCCAAAACAAGATCCATAAAGGGAAATATTGATAAGTTAGACTTTACAATAATTAAAAACCTCTGCTCTGCAAAAGATCATGTTAAGAGGATGAGAAGACAAGTTAGGAGTGGGAGAACATATCTAAAAACCACATAACCAATGAAGAACTGTTACCTAGAATATAGGAAGAGCTCTCAAAACTCAAGAGTGAAAAAAGAAGCAAACAATCCAATTAGAACATGAGCAAAAGACATGAAGAGATATTTCACTGAAGAAGATGCACAGATAGGCTGGCCGGCTAGCTCATGGCATGGCTAATAACAGCAAGGTCAAGGGTTTGGATCTCCATACTGGACAGCTGCCAAAAAAAAAAAAAAAAAAAGAAAAAGAAAAAGAGATGCACAGACAGCAAATAAACACATGAAAAGATGTGTCCAACATCATTAGTCATTAGGGAAATGCAGATTAAAACTGCAATGATATACCACCTATCACAATGGCTACAATGAATTATGACAACAGCAAATGCTGATGACGGTTTAGAGAAACTGGATTGTTCCCACACTCACTGTCGGTAGGAATGCAAAACGGTGCAGCCACTCTGGAAAAGTTTAACAGTTTCTTAACAAACTAAACAAGCAACTACCATATGACCCAGCAACTGAACTCCTATTTATTTCAGAGAAATGAAGACTATGTTCACACAAAACCCTGCACATGAGTGTTTATAGCAGCTCTCTTCCTAATAGCCCCAAACTGGAAACAACCCAGATGTCCTTCAGCAGGTAAATGGCTAAGCAAACTGCAATGAAATCATACTACTCTGCAAGAAAAAGGGACAAACTACTGACAGCAACGTGAATGAATCTCCAGAAAATTACACCAAATGAAAAAAGCTAATTCCAAAGCTTACATATTGTATGAATCCACTTCGGTCATTCTTGAAATGACTAAATGATGCAAATGGAGAACAGGTTAGTGGTTGCCATGGGTTTAGGAGGGGGTAGAGATGGGAGGGAAATGGGTGTGGCTATAAAAGGGCAACACGACTAATGCATGTGGTGATGGAATTTTCAGTATATTGACTATGGTATGTCAATATTCTGGTTGTAATACTGTCCTATAGTTTGGGAAGATGTTACCATTTGGGGAAACTGGATAAAGGGTACATGCAATTTCTTTGTAATATTACTTATTTCTGCAGACTAATCTATAATTATTTCAAACAAAAACTTACAAAGTAATCATGGAAGAAAAATGGAAAGAGATGGCAAGGACAGCAAATAAGTATGTAATCACTTCATCCCGCAATCAGCACTTGGTTCTTTATCCACATTTTTAAAAGTCTGAAAATTTATTTTGAGGGAGAAGTCTCCTTGTGCACTCTAAAATGTCTCTAAGGCTGCTACAAATTTGAGTCCTATCAGTACCATAAAGATCTCAGGTAGAAGGGAGGACTCTTAAAGCTTCTGTGAGTTACTCTCTTAACTTTCCAGTATTATGGGCTAACAAGCAGCCCCTGGGCCACAGTTCATGATGCAGTTGAAAGAACAGGCAATTTTCAAGAATGGGCACAATCTGTGGGGCTAGTTTCCAACAGGACAGACTGGAGAGGACCTGAAACCCGCCCAGTGGACCTGGAGGGCAGAGCACAGCTACCGCCCTCATGGGGGGCGTCACTCCAGGTCTCACTCCCTGTGAGGCAGGCTGTGGCTCACCTGTCAGGACAGTTCCACGCTTCTCCTTCAACACGTGCAAAGGGTGGGGTAAAACTGGTCGGAGACTTTCTCACTTGGTTTGTGGCTACCTTAAAAACTGACAAAGGATAGTCATGGAGAACGTAAAATGTTAACACTGGGAAGGCTGGGAGAGGGTTATGTGGCAACTTCTGGTACTAATTTTGCAACTTTTCGGTAAGTAGTTCAAACAAAAAGTTTTTAAAAGATGATTTTGTCTTGGTGGAAATTTGAGAGAATCACCTTTGTTTAGTCAGTGAACGTATGTATTTTCCCCCTTGAAAGCGTCTCAGTTTAAGAAACGATGAACATCAGGGCTGATACCCAGGAGACCCGTGGATGCCCGGCCCTACACTCACCTCATTGTCACCACTGCAGGTCTCCGAGTCAGAGGAGGACAGGGGCTGACGCATGGCCGCTCCTGCTCCTCACAGTCATTGAGTGTATGCTTTGCCAGGTACCAGGGCTCCTAAGGGGGCACAAAGTCGCATGAATTTTGTTCAACCAAGAAAGAATATCCAAGAATGGCAAAATCCATGCTTTATCTGTTCTTTATACACCTTTATGCTTTCAAGTGGAGGGCATGATTGTGAGCATTTTTATCAGTTGAAAGGTGATTTTCAATATTCCTAATGGCTAAGAATTATTCTCAAAATCTGCTTCCTCTCTGTTAATGGAAAAGGTATGGCTGAAGCAAAAAGTGGCTGGAAACTGAACTGGAGGCTGCGCCCATCCTGACAACATTTCTTCTCCTAAACTACAGAACTACTGAGGCTCACTGAGTGACTAGAAGCACATTTACAAAAGTCATTTCTCTTACAATTCTAACTTTCGGGATGCCCCTTACAATTCATGGCACAGTAGGCATGCGTTGGAGCTCTTCTGAATGAATAAACAGGCTTTAATGCCAAACCCCACAGTTCCTCAAGTCAATTTATATTTTTAGTAGTTAAAGCAGAAAACAAGGATTATTTCTGGTGTTTAGTGACTGACAACAAGTAGTACGTGTCCCCCCATTACATCGGGACTCTAACAACTCCAAATCCTTCTCTTCAACTACCTTTTCCTTGATCCTGGTGATCCCTAGCAAGACTGGAAGGGAAGAGGAGTATCATTAAGTAATGACTCAAAGCTACCATCATGACAAGCTCTGCCAAGTTCTCTCCAATTTGGCATAATCACTAAGAAAGGCAACAAAAAGATACTTGGCCTGAATGTTGCGCAACTAATACCAAGAACAACGCACATGTATACACCACTTACCACGTGCCAGGTACTAAAAATCATACATGAACTCATATAATCTTCACAGTAACTTTAAAAAGTAGGTACCAGTATCATTCCCATTTTAGAGGTAAGAAAATTAAGGCACAAAGAGATTATGGTTATCTAATAAATAGTAGAGCCGGGATTTGAACATAAGCAGTTAGATTCCTGATTCCTGATTGAGTCACAGTCTAAAAATCTAAAACATTTTATGCCTTAATTATTCCTTCTGCCATAAAAAGGGAAAAATACAAACTAATAAATAGTTGATCACATTTTATTTAAGCCTATTTTTGGAGCTGTACAAATTGTTAAGTGCCATGGCTAAACTTAAAATAACATATTGCTACAATGTATCTGCTTTCTTCTTTCTCGAGTCTCTGAATTTGAGGGCCATTCTCTCCATCCTTCCTCAGAATGAGAAAACCATCTCAAATTAGGAACACAGTTCTATTTGCAGATGACGTGATCTTATACGTGGAAAACTGTAAGGAACACACACACACACACACACACACACACACACAAAAAACCCATTAAAACCAATGAGTTCAGCAGATTGGCAGGACATAAGATCAACATACAAATATACTAACAAAGAAGGATCCAAAAATGAAATTAAGAGAACCACTCCATTTGCAATAGCATCAAAAAGAATAAAATACTCAGGAATAAATATAGCAAAAGAGATGCAAGACTTATATGCTTAAAAACTACAAAATACCATTTTAAGAAATTAAAGAAGTCCTGGGTTGGCCAGTTACTCAGTTGGTTAGAGCGCAGCCTTGTAACACCAAGGTCAGGGGTTCAGATCCCTATACTGGTCATCCGCCAAAAAAAAAAAAAAGAAATTAAAGAAGTCCCAAATAAATAGAAAGACATTCCATGTTCATAGATCAGAAGACATACTATTTTAAAGATGGCATTACTCTCCAAAATGATTCAATACAATATATCAAAAAATCAGCTAGCTTCCTTATAGAAAATGACAAGCTGATCTTAAAATTCACATGGAAACTCAAGGGCTGAGAGTAGCCACAACACCCTTGAAAAAGAAAAAGAAGAATACTTCACTGTTCTATAGCTAATTGCGAAGACACAGCAGTCAAGACAGTCAATGTGGTACTGACATACAGCTAGAACCATGGAATAAAGCCAGGAGTCCAGAAATAAAAATTACATTCCCGGTCAACTGATCTTTGAGAAGGGTGTCAAGACAGCTGAATAGGGAAAGAACAGTCTTTTCAACAAATGTGCTGGGAAAACTGGCTATCCACAATCGAAAGAGTGAAGTTGAACCCTTACACCACATACAAAACTTAACTCAAAACAAATCAGGGACTTAAATAAGAGTGAAAACTAGAAAACTCTCAGAAGAAAATATACGTGGAAATAAATCTTCATGACCTTGGATTAGGCAGCGATCTCTTAGACGTGAACCAAAAGCACAAGTGACAAAACAAAAACCAGATACATTGGACTTCATCAAAATTAAAAAGTTTTAAAGGGCACCACCAAGAAAGTGAGAAGGCAACACAAAGAGTGGGGAAATTTTTTAGAAATCATGTATTTGATAAGTGTCTTACATCCAGAATATATAAAGGACTCTCACAACTCAACAATAAAAAGACAACTAACACAATTAAAATGTGGGCACAAAGGATTTAAGAAAGTGAGAAGGCAACACAAAGAGTGGGGAAATTTTTTAGAAATCATGTATTTGATAAGAGTCTTACATCCAGAATATATAAAGGACTCTCACAACTCAACAATAAAAAGACAACTAACACAATTAAAATGTGGGCACAAAGGATTAGAATGGGCATTTCACCAGAGAAGATATGCAAAGGGTCCATAATCACATGAAAAGATACTCAACATCATTAATCATTAGGGAAATACCAATCATATTTACAATGAGATGCCACTTCATATCCACTTGGAAATCTATAACCCAAAAGATGGAGAGTAAACAAGTGCTGGCGTGGATGTAGAGAAACTAAAGCCCTCATAAACTGGCTGGTCGGAATATAAAATGGTAAAGCCACTTTGGAAAACAGCTGCACATTCTTTAAAAAGATAAAATATAAAGTTACCATGTAACCCAGCAATTCCACTGCTAAGTATATGCAGAAACTGAAAACAATATCTACAAAAAACTTGTAGGCAAATCTTCGTAGCAGCATTACTCATAACAGCCCCAAAGTGAAAACAACCCAAATGTTATTAGCTGGTGTATGGATAATCAAAATGTGGTATAGTCATACAATGAACTATTATTACTTTGCCATATAAAGAAATAAAGTTCTGATACATGTTAGAACATGGATGAACCTTGAAAACATTATGCTAAATTAAAGAAAGCAGACAAAAATTCATAGCGACAGACTGGTGGTTGTCTGAGACTCAGGTAGAGGGGAAGGGACAGTACTGCTAACAGGTATGGGGTTCTTTGTGGGGGACGATGAAACATTCTGGAATTACACATGGTGATCAATGCACAACTTGATGAATATACTAAAAACTTTGAAAGTGGAATTGTGCACTTTAAAGGTGAACTTTAGGGTATCAGAACTACATTGCAATAAAGCAGTTATATTTTAAAAAGTGTAACAGTACTCTCTCTTCCTCGAAGTAGTCATAAAATGTTATTCTCATTTAGAAAAAGCTAGCACATGAACGTCCTAAAAAGACGACAGGAATAATCTAAATCTACTCAATATCAAAACAGTTATTCTTATAGAACAATATTTGTAAGTTTATGGCCTTTTAATTCTTTACTAATCATTTCTCTTTTCACATTACTGTTATATAAATTGGAAAATAAACATAGAAAGATTACTGGTAAACAATTTCCCCTATCTTCCGAAGATACCCAGATGGATTTGGATACACTATCACTATCAGTTCCCTTAAACCTAAGTGTTACAAGCAGCAAATGCCTGTTACGGTTGTAAAGTGTTCATGCTGCTCCCTGCTAAACATGTTCCTTTTCATCACTGGAAACCAAACAGATGACTTACTTGCTGTGAACTGATAAGCAGCTGTGTCTGATAAAGCAGACACTTCTGCTACTATATTAAATCCCATGTTAACAACAGTTTGGGAACATCAGTAGCTTTAGTAGAGGAGATGAAAAAGATATTTTCCACAACTTGGTTACTGCACAGAAACTTGCTGGTGGAATTCTCTGTAGTGCTGATCACAGTGAATAAGTCCTGTATATCCTGTTGGCAGCTTATGACTATACTGTACACCTGAACATACCAATATACAAACAAAAGACTTTCCAAGAGTGCAGACATGAAAGGACCACCAAACCTAATACTTGTGGGGGCCTGATCTATCCAGCAACTACTGTCAACAGAGCCACTCTAATATCGATCAGTGCCCCACAGCTTTCCTGCCTTCGCACTGCCTCACTGTTTCCGTTGGTGGAAGCGATGTGTCGCTGTGTCTGTTCAGTGGCTCTCCATGTCATCTCAGTGAGTGAAAACTTTCCCTACAGTTCTGGGAGATTGGCCGGGCTGGGTGGGGTGTGGACATACACCGTAGTGTATCAAGTTTAAGCTGAACTACATATCTGCTTAAAACAATTCTAATGCCCAATCTTCTCTAGCTCTGGTTGGGTACAGATACCACATCTGTCTTATCTGTCTCCTTGAGCAGTTTCATTAAAACTGCTTGAAAGCCACGTTTAACATTAAGGTCACCAATTCTGAAATCCTAAAATAAAGCAAATCTGTTGCGAAGTTGACTGGAATTCTAATCTATCAATATGTGAAGACTACAAACTCTTAAGACTTAATTTCCACCTTCATTTACAAATACTATTTTCATTTGTACTAAAAATTTATTAGATGTCTGAAAATGAAAATATCTTTATTTCATGGAACTTTGAGCATTGATGATCCCATAGCTTGTAAGTGTGAATGAACAGATACGTATGGTTTAACTGAGGCCCAATTATTCCTGATATGTTGATTTCACAGATCATGGTGCTCCACTACTGAACATGCTTAAGAACTACTGCTAAGGAAGAAAGGGACAATGTCCTTGTACAAAACTTAAAGGCTGCTCAACCGTGTATCTGTGAAGCTAGGGATATTCAAATGTGAGGGTACTTTAAAAAGTTTTTGGAAAAACAGAATTAAGAGATAATAGGAACCTTTCTGTAAACTTTTTGACATACCCATGTATTTACATGCTTGGAGCCTCCCAAAGTGCCACCATCAAGAGATGGGCCCAGAATGCAATGCTTGTGTTTTGCTGACTCCTTAAGACTCCGTAGAACAGAAGGCTGTGCATGCTTCCAGAAGGCAGGGATCTGTCCTCAGAATGCTGTGCAGGCTTCCAGAAGGCAGGGATCTGTCCTCAGAAGGCTGTGCGGGCTTCCAGAAGGCAGGGATCTGTCCTCAGAAGGCTGTGCAGACTTCCAGAAGGCAGGGATCTGTCCTCAGAAGACTGTGCAGGCTTCCAGAAGGCAGGGATCTGTCCTCAGAAGGCTGTGCAGGCTTCCAGAAGGCGGGGAATCTGTCCTCAGAAGGCTGTGCAGATTCCCAGAAGACAGGGATCTGTCTTCAGAAGACTGTGCAGACTTCCAGAAGGTGGGGAATCTGTCCTCAGAAGGCTGTGCAGACTTCCAGAAGGCAGGGGTCTGTCCTCAGAAGACTGTGCAGGCTTCCAGAAGGCAGGGGTCTGTCCTCAGAAGACTGTGCAGACTTCCAGATGCGGGGGTCTGTCCTCAGAAGACTTTGCAGGCTTCCAGATGCGGGGATCTGTCCTCAGAAGACTGTGCAGGCTTCCAGAAGGCAGGGATCTGTCCTCAGAAGACTGTGCAGACTTCCAGATGCGGGGATCTGTCCTCAGAAGACTGTGCAGGCTTCCAGTAGGCAGGGATCTGTCCTTAGTTTCCTCTAGAACCTGACGCCACACAGAAGGCACCGGTGACTGGTTCTCATTTCTGTCAACAAGACTGTCAGTGACTGGATGAAAAAGCAGGCGTAAGTTAAAATTACTGCTAAAACGTATTAGATATTACCCATGAGTTTCATGTTTCTTTCTTCACCAGATTGCTTTGAGTCAGATTTGAAGTCGCAATTCCCATCAGGCCCCACCTGGAGGACGCTCCCCGGCTGAGGGGAAACTCTACCACTATTGTTCAGGATTCTGTGAAAAATCACTGAGGAATGGAATAATTCCCAACCTAGCTCACTGATCACAAGAACACACGTTCAGTAAACGCTTTATGAAGGTGGAATCCTAATCACCTTTTCATGTCATATGCCAGCTTCCTCTAAACTTTGACTGTATTTGACGAGTACGCAGCCTGGAAAGGGTCCGTCTCCCGGCCAACCCGCCCAGGGGAACCCGGCAACTCCAGAGCTCGCCCCGGAGGCCCTGCCCTGGCCGAGGTCTGCGCCGTGGAGTCCAGCCTGCCGCGCCACGGCACACCCATGCTCCGCCCCGGCCCCGCCCACCGCTGGCACACAGCTCCGCACGCCCCGCCCCCAATGCAGCACGAGGGGTGGGGCTAGCGCCGGCCTGGCAGGGCTTGGAACCTGTCAGAAGCAGGAGTGTCTCCGGCGTCTCCCAGGACCGCCCGCACGCAGACGCTGGGAGCCGGCCCACCCGGGCTGTGCAGACGACGCTTGAGCAGGGACTCGAGGACGCGTCCAGCGGAGCCAGAGGAACAGAGGGAAGTCACGTGCCGCTGACCAGCTTCTGTGCGCACCTCATGCATATTATGCTGGGGATGGAGGAACGAGCCGGCCCCGGCTCTCAAACTGTGTGCATCTGGCAGAGCGGCGTAAAGACCGCCACGGAGAATGTTAAAATGCAGATTCTCTCCTTCAGAGTCCGACTCAGTAAACGGGGCCCGGAATCTGCATTTCAGCGCCCCCCGCCCCGTCCCCATGATCTTGCTGCACGTTTCCGAGGTCTGCATTTGGAAAACACTGCTGTGGTGGGAGGGAGAGCCCATGAAGTTCTGTGATGGCTGGGACTCCTTCCTCTGACGTTCCTGAAATGCCTGAGTAAATGCTGCATGGACGCGAAAGCGGGGTGCTCAAAAAGCCAAGGTTCAGTCCGTCCTCTGAGGGAGGGTCGGGAAGAGCCATGCTGTGGAGAATTGAGCCTCTGGAAGCCGGTCGTAGCCTGATTCTGATTTGTGAGGGAAGAATCTATCAGAAGATCCCTCGTCTTCAGTCTCTTTATTCAACAAACATTTGTCGAGGGCCTTGTGCCAGCTGCTCTCAGGCATTCCATCTGCCCAGAGCTAAGTAATCCCTTCACTTGTGTCCTAACCCTATTTTCCCAGAGAAATTACTTTTTCAATGTTCTGTTCTTGTATCTTCAATCTCTCCTCTGCTGGCTGCCTCATTTTAACATATAAACATTTATGGGTCTCAATTGAAAACTAAGAACAATTTCTTTACCCTGTATCTCTACTCTCTCTGACCATACCTACTCTTTATCTTCACACCATATCAGGATGCTTTGGGTTGCGAGTCCAGTAATGTAATTCCCACTGGCTTAAATGAAAGGAAACTTGGGGCCTGCCCGGTGGCGCACTGGATAGTGCGCCGCTTGGGAAGCGCGGCGGCGCTCCCGCCCGAGGGTTAGGATCCCACGAACAGACCGGTTCCCGCTCACTGGCTGAGCGAGGCGCGGGAGCAACGCCGAGGGTTGCAATCCCGTTGCCGGTCCCCGGTCCGGTCCGGGGGCAACACTGAGGGTTGCGATCCATTGCCGGACACGGAAAAAGACAAAAAAAGACAAAAGACAAAAAAAAAAAGAAAGGAAACTTAATGGCTTATGTGACTGAAAAGTCCTTAGGAGAGCTTGATTCATTTAGTAGCTCTAACAATGTCAGGAGGATCCTGGTTTCTTTCTGTCCCTCTGCTCTGTTTTAATCCTTACTCTGTACTTGATCCCTTGTCCCCACCCCACCTGAGCAGCTCTAAATTCTCTTCTCATGGTTGCAAAATGGCTCACATCCTTATACCACACTGACCATGGGAAGGATCTTCACAACTAGCCCCAAGGCAGAGATTAGAAGCTTGTCTTTCTCAGGACTCAAGATTCCTGGATAATACTGGGTGTGGTAGATTGTTGCTACAGTGACCCCAAATTTGTTCACACCTCCCTGTAACCACACCCATGCATACTTCTCTCCCACAGTCAGTCGGGTTTGAACATGTAACTTGCTTTGGCCAATGTGACACCTTTTATGTGTGATGCAAGTAGAGATTTGAAAATGGTTCTTTGGAACTCTGAGCCCCCCATGTGAAGAAGCCTAGAGATTAAGACACCACATGGAGCAGAAATAAGTGGTCCCAGCTGAGCACCACCTCAAGTCCATGACCAACTGGCCTTCCAACTGCCAAATATGAAAGTGAGGACACCGTAAGACTTAGACCATCTGGCCTTAGCTGAACCATTCCAGGACAGAAGAACCATCTGCCTACCCACAGAACTGTGAGAAATAACAAATGTTGTTTTAAACTATCCCATTTAATTTCAGGATAGTTTGGTTTTGCAGCAAAAGCAAATTGACATACTGTCATACCTATCTCTGAGCCAGTCACTAGAGACAGAGGGATAGATTTGCTGGATTAAGCTAATCAGGGATATCCTTACTGGTGACTTTAGAGTCAATCCCACCCAAACTGTGTGGCTGAGAACAGGGAGATTCCCGAGGAGTCTCAGTTTCGGGAAGGTAGTTTGGTTCCTGACGGTCTTGTCCTTCAGACCATGTACAGTCCTCAGGGATGTAAAGAACATGGATACGTGGGGCACTGCCTGCTGCTGCCACACTCCTGAAAGGCTGAGGAGGACCTACAGGAGCACTCATCCCAGATCCATTTTGAAACCTATCAACTGGTGACATGATCTGCCATGGGACTTCTGGAGCCTCAGAGGCCTATTAGGGATTACAGAAGTGGTTCATTGGAGACCTGCAGGTTTCTTTTGGATCCTGCCCTGAGTTTAACAAGGAACCAATTTCAAGAGTTCCTGTGGGAGTTTTTTAGGGAAGAAGAAAATTGGAGCATGGAATGTGGAGGAGATAGGCAAAGTGACAAGCTGGCAAGGTCCTGGGCTACAGCATCTTGGGGTTCAAATTTCTGCCTGAGTTTCCTTGTGTTCTGGACCTTAAAGTATAAGCTCTGTCCCCTGGCAGGCTTGTTGTGGAGGTCTCAGACCTGAGGAAGTAAGGAGTTGATTGTGGGTCTCTCCCTATAGGTTTTGTTTTCTGCCATAACAGTTTGATACACAAACACCTTAGCTCTTTCCTCCCATGATTTCGAATATTGTGTTCCTGGGATTAATCCCACTTAATAATGATGTAGAAAACATATAATATATTGCTAGATTTGTTTGCTAGTATTTTGATGAGGATTTTTACATCTGAATTCATTAGAGATATTGGTCTGTAGTTTTCTTGTCTTTATCTGGATTTGGTATCAGGGTAATACTGGCCTCATTGAGTGGGATAGGAAGTGTTTCTTTTTCTATTTTTTGGAAGTTTGTGAAGAATCGTTATTGATTCTTCTTTAAACAGTAGAATTTAGCAGTGAAGCCATCTGGGCATTGGCTTTTCTTTGTGGCTAGTTTTTGAATTAATGATTTATATTTACTTAGATTTTCTATGTCTTCTTGACCTACCTTCTGTAGTTTCTGTCTTTCTAGAAATTTGTTAATTTTGCTGTTATCTAATTTATTGACTTAAAATTGTTCATAATATTCCTGTATAATCATTTTTTAAAATTTCTGTAAGTCAGCTGTAATGTCCCCTTTTTCATTTCTGATTTTAAAAATTTGAATCTTCTCTCTTTTTATCTTGGTTAATCTAAGTAAAGATTTGGAAAGATTTGTCAGTTTTGTTAATCATTTCAAAGACTAGCTTTTGGTTTTATTAATTTTCTTTATTTTTCTATTCTTTAATTTTCACTCTATTTTTTCTTTCCTTCTACTTGCTTTAAATTTAGTTTGCTCTTCTTTTTCCTTTGTATTAGGATAGCTGTTTAGGTTATTGATATCACCCCTCCCCTTTTTGGGGGTGGTTGGCCAATACAGAGATTGAAAAATGAACCTTCCCCTTTTTTATATAGGAGTTTACAGCTATAGATTTTCTGTTAAGCACTGCTTTTGCTTCATCTTATGAATTTTGGTATGTTGGGCCTTTATTTTCGGTCATTACAAGGTATTTTCTACTTTCCCTTGTTACTTTCTTCTTTGATTCATTAATTATTTCCACATATTTGTAAGTTTCCCAATTTGTTAATTTCAAAGTTCATTTCACTGGGGTCACAGAAGATAGTATTATTTCGATATTTTTAAGTTTATTGAGGCTTGTTTTGTGGCCCAATATATGGTCTATTCTGGAGAATGTTCCATGTGCACTTGAGAAGAATGTGTATTCTGAAATTATTGGGTACAGTGTTTTCTGTGTATGTCTACCGTCTAGTTGATTTATAGTGTTCACATCCTCTGTTTCCTTATTGATATTCTGTCTGGTTATTCTATCCATTATTTAAAGTGGGTCAGTGAAGTCTCCAACTATTAATGTTTAATTGTTTATTTCTCCTTTCATTTCTATCAGTTTTAGTTTCATGTAGTTTTGGCTCAATTGTTAGGTGCATATGTGTTTATAATTGTTATAGTGTCTTCCTGATGGACTGACCATTTTGTTATTATAAAATGTCTCTCTTTATATCTAATAACATTTTTTTAAAAGTCTGTTTTGTCTAATACTATAGCCACTCCAGTTTTCTTCTCGTTGCTGTTTGGATGAAATATCTTTTTCCATCTCCTTACTTCCAGTCTTTTTGTATCTTTGAATCTAATTTGTGTCTCCTTAGACAGTATATACTTGGATCTTTTTTCTGTTAACTGATCTGACCATCTCTTCCTTTTTACTGGATTGTTTAATCCACTTATTTAATTTTATTATTGATATAGTTCAATTTTTATGTCATTTTACATTTGTTTTCTGTGGCTTCCCCTCCCCCGCAATTCCTCTTTTACTGCTTTGTTTGCTGTTGCTTTGTCTCCCATGGATTTATCACCACTCTTCCTGTGGGTGATGGAGCCACAAAAAGGAGTACTCAAAGCCCACCTCTTCCGAGCAGTGAGAAGCCCCAAAGGGGTTAATCTCCCAGTACCCTCAAGAGAGAGGCATTCCTTCCTTTTGGGAAATTAACCATGAATTGGGGTTCTCTCCCCACATTTATTTTCCAGGCCAGAAAGTTACAGAAAAAGAACATAGGTGGGGTAATAGTTTAACAATAGAGGCTGGTAACAAGCAAAGTGTCATTCCATAATGCAATTTGTAAGAGGTTAAGTTGACCCACCAACAAAAGCTTGATCTTAGCAAACATTCTCTCTTCTTACAGCAATCCCTTCCCAGTATCTTTACATATTAATCAGTAACTTGTCTGTCCTTGAGCCAGCAACATTGCTGTGTTACAGTTCTTTATCTTACAACAGAGACTATGGCCTGGGGAAAGTTTCCTGTCTCTTGCAAGGTTAACATTTGAAACTGCAAGGCTTTGGAAAACCAGGCCCTGTGAAATACATTTGCTTTATGTACACTCCATAGTTGTATCCATTGGATTGATAAAAGTTTGAGTCCTTCCCCTCCTCGGAAGTTCCCCCAGAATACCCGAATGGACGCCAACAGCCTTTGGTCTCCTTTGGAGCAGGGAAACCTTTTTCTCCTTAAAGTAGTTGTGCTTGGGGTATACAAAGGTGTCAGGAGATGTAAAGAGTGGCTTTGTGTCAACAACAAGGCATATTTACTTAGAGCTGCATGGTGGCTGCTCACCTTTCAACCAATAAAACATCTAACATTTTAGGTCCATCCAAAGCCCTGTATCAGGTGGTACCACCTATTTCATTGCACTGAAAGGATGCTTATTGTATAAATTTCCTTATAATCTTTGAGGGACTTCTTGACTTAGTAACCTTGTGATAAGGTCTGAACCTTCTGGCTGACTTAAGTTTGGCCTACACAGCAGTTCCCTGCTTTCCTAGCAGAAGGATATCTAAATTACATGTAGGAACAAATAGACCCAAACATGTAAGAGGTCAATAAAATACAAGCTTAAATTTTTCTCAGGAGATATTCAAATGGTAAAGATGTGGAAGGGAAGAATTTTGCTCCACAGATGTATTCTGTAGCCCTGGGTACTTTTATCTCATGCTGTGCCATGTTAATGTATCACACTAAGGTTGTCCTCAAGATTGCACCAGTTTCCTCAGGAGATATTCAAATGGTAAAGATGTGGAAGGGAAGAATTTTGCTCCACAGATGTATTCGGTAGCCCTGGGTACTTTTATCTCATGCTGTGCCATGTTAATGTATCACACTAAGGTTGTCCTCAAGATTGCACCAGTTTCTTTATGACAGGGCCCTGGCAATTTGTTAGGCAAGTCCTGGATGTGGTGTACATCCTGGGCACCCACATTCCAGTCAAAGCCCCACTTAGAGGAAAGAGAGATTGGGGAATTTAGAACAGCTATGTGCCTAGAGGAAAAATAAAGTTGGCACTGGTGGAGAGATCAGTACCTGTGTGATGTGTGTGAGTTATCTAATGGGGTATGACTTCATTCAAAAGGACTTTCCATAGTTCCTTGAACGAAACAGAAGCCTGTGTGAATTCTTTGATATACCCTGAGGATTGCCTTTTGGACAAGTTCTTCCTATATTCATATGGTTTCTCTCCTGTGGGAATTCTCTGATATATTGTGAGGACTGTCTTCTGGGACTGTTTTCTTACAATCACTGCATTCATCTGGTTTTTCCCATGACTATTTCTGATGTCTATTGTGGCGGTCTTTTTGTCAGAAGGACTTTCTACAGTACTTACATCAGTAGGGCTCCCCTCTCCCTGAATTCTCTGGTATGCACCTAAGAGTTGACTTCTTATACAACTTCCCATATTCATTGCATTCATAAGTTTTCTCCCCACTGTGAGTTCTCTGATGTATTCTGAGGTTTGATTTCTGGCCAAAAGTTTTCCCACATTTATTGCACTGAAAGGGTTTCTCCCCTGTATGAATTCTCTGATGATCACTAAGGATTGCTTTCCGGACAAAATTTTTCCCACATTCATTACATTTAAATGGTTTCTCCCCAGTGTGAATTCTTTGATGCACTCTGAGGGTTGATGTCCGGGCAAAAGTTTTCCCACATTCATTACATTTAAATGGTTTTTCTCCTGTGTGAGTTTTCTGATGTTGAATGAGATGGTCTTTTCGCCAGAAGGATTTTTCACATTCATTACATTGATAAGTTTTCTCCCCACTATGAGTTCTCTGATGTATTCTGAGGTTTGACTTCTGGCCAAAAGTCTTTCCACATTCATTACATTGAAAGGATTTCTCCCCTGTGTGAATTCTATGATGATCTCTGAGGGTTGATTTCTGAACAAAAGTTTTCCCACATTCACTACATTCATAGGGTTTCTCTCCTGTGTGAATTCTCTGATGTCCCCTGAGAGTTGACTTCTGGACAAAAGTTTTCCCACATTCATTACATCTATAGGGTTTCTCTGCTGTATGAATTCTCTGATGTGTACTGAGGTGTGACTTCTGGGAGAAAGTCTTTCCACATTCATTACATTCAAATGGTTTCTCTCCTGTGTGAGTTCTCTGATGTTGAATGAGATGTCCTTTCTGACAGAAGGATTTCCCGCATTCATTACATTTATAGGGTTTTATCTCAGAATGCACTCTCTGGCGTACTTTGCAGGCCGATATCTGGTAGGATTTCCTATTTTCATGATATTCAAAGGATTTATCCCCAGTTTGTGTTCTGTCACCACATACCAATGAACTCTCTCCTGCTACAGTTCTCTGAGGTTGAGTGAGGTGCGACTTCCTGCTGAAATTACTTCCAGTTGTGTTACATTCATAATGTTTCACAGCCATGTTACATTTATTGTACTCCTCCACAGATGGCTTTTCAAAGAAAGATTTCCCACATTGTTTAAGATGGGGGTGTTTCTCCCCTGTGTCAGTTTTCTTGTGGTCAAAGAGAGTTCTCATATTACAGTGTTTACTAACTTCATCATATTTACAGGAACAGTCAATAGTATCACAGGTTTTCCCAACTGCATTACATTCAAAAGCTTGCTCCAAAGTTTGAAACTTTTGATGCTCAGGAAGATTTTCTTTATAACTGAGGGCTTTCATGTTTCTATTATATTCATAAAATTTCTCTCCAGTCTGAGTTCTCTCAAACTTAATTTTGAAAGGCAAATTCTCACATACATTATAGCAACCTTTCTTTGTTGAATAGTTTCTATTATTAATGATAAGTTCAGAAATACTTTGCAATTTCACTCCTGATGAGTCACATCTGCAGGGCATCTTTGTTGAAGAAACAGGAGCTATGTGCAGATTAAATGGTTTTCCCCAAACTTTCTCTCTAGTCAGGGTTCTGTTATTGATAATTATTACTTGCTCCAAGTATTTGCCTTTGATTTTCTTGTTCCTCTTGATCAGGTCATTATCTTTGTAATCTTTTAAAACTGAGAAAATTGAAAACATCTTATGAATCTTACATCTGTTATGGGTAGGGCTTACAGACATATAGCCTATGTTGCATTTCATTCTCTTGTTTCTCAAGATTGTGTGTGTGTGTGTGTGTGTGTGTGTGTGTATGCCTACAACTTCCCTCCTTTAAAAAATATCAACATAGTGCAAATGGGAGAGAAAATTGGTAATGAATACAAGTCTGCATATGACATACTTTTTTCCTGAGTAGATAAAGGAAAGAAAAGGAAGGCAGAAATTAGAGTTTTATAAAGGTGGTTATTTCAGGGAGCAAGAAAATCAGAGAATGGGAGGAATAAAATGAAGATAAAGAGTTAAGTAGAGGAACAAGAAAAGTCAGGAGATAATTGTATTCACAGAATAGGCCCAACAGGGGAAGGGTGTGTTTTGAGGAGGTAAATTACAGTCTAGGTCCTGACACTGTCTAGACTATACTGGTAGAATACTCAATTGTCTACACTCTTCCAGTTTGATATTCCTCATTTCTATTAACTCTTCAACATCAAATTAAATTTATAATGGGACCAACTTCCTTGAGATTAAATGAAGACGTTTGTAGCTCAGGCTCTAACCCATTGCTGTGATTCACAGAAACAAACAAGTATAAAACTGATGAAAAGAAAATCCATTTTTGCTAAACTAAATTGGATTTACCGCTCCATTCTGGCTATTGTACCTCTGATTTATTCTATCAGAAATGAAAAATAAGTGAACCTGACCATCCTGTGGTAAGTTTTCATATTTCAATCTGATATGAGTGGTGTAATTTTAAATGGGGTATCATGGAAGGCCTTCCTGCAAAGATGACATTTAAGAAAGGTTTGAACGCTTTATGTATTCTAAATGCCCGTCCTTGATAGGTTATACTGGAAATATCTGCTACTTCTGGCTCATCTCTTAACACTTTATGCATGAAACAATATTTATATGCATAAAATTTTTATGTGCAACTTAGCAGTATTGAGTGAATACTCATAGAATTAGAAACCATGTAAAGAAACAGAACACAAATGACTTTGCAAAAATCCCTATTCATCCCTGTCTGGCTAACAACTTCTTCACACTTAGAGTTCACCACTTTCCTAATATTTATGTAATCATTTTCTTGCTTTTCTTTATAGTTTTACTACCAATATATGAATTCCTAAAAATGTTGTTGAGTTTTGCCTGTTCCTGATCTTCACATAAATGTAATCATGTATGCATGTTTATATTTTTTAGTTTCTCTTTCTTAACATTATGTTTGTAATCACAGATTTTACATGGCTGTATGATTCTCCCTTAAAGAATACAAATATATCTCTGTTCTATTGCTGATGAGCCCAAATTTTCACAAATATAATCAATATTGCCATTAATATTCTTTTACGCAGTCAAGAGAATACAATCATACATTGTAGGGTATACAGTTAAGAAAGGGATTGCCTGGTTACAATGTATGAAAACTTTACCTTGACTAGATAACATCCTCCTGATTTCATAGTGGCTTTACCAGTTTACACTTCTAGTCAGTGGATATGCGTCAAAAGTTCTTGTTCCCAGTCTTCTGCCCATTTTTCAATTGGGTTGCTTACCACATTGACTTGCAGAAGTTCTCTATGTTTTCAGGAAGCTTATCCTTGCACTATGTACATATTCAGCTACTCTGTGGCTTGTGTTTTCGCACTTTTAATGGTATCTTTTCTGAACAAAGTTATTAATTTTAATGGACTTAAATTTATTAATACTTTCTTTTGACTGGTGCTTTTTGTGCCTTTGGGCTTTCTAAGAAAAGTCTTGCAATACAAAGGTGTTCACCCCTAAACTGACTTTCTAAAGTCTAATTACCCACAGAATTCTGTCTGCCATTGCTCAGTAACTCACTTGGGTGACTCTGGTTTGAAAATTCCTCCTCTGGGAAACAAGGCTCTTCTCCTTGCTCCAACTTGAAGATCACCTCTGGTTTGAAAATGCAGTACCCTGTAAATAGGGAACAGTTGAGGACTGCAGATATTGGAGCTTTTTGGTCTCCAAAAGTGGAAGATACAGCTTCAAAAGCACCATCATGAAGGCGCTCATTTGAATATGTCACTGGGAGTTGACAACACAAACATTCTTTTTAGCCCTCAAAAAGGTTTAGTTACTTTAGACTCACGAATGAAAAACCTAAATAATATTTAACTTTTTAAATAAAGTATTCATATGTACTGGCGCATAAAAAGGAAATGTCTTCTATACAGAGTTACAAGGGTAAGTTATGCTTATATGCTCACCCAGTGAGACGAGGTGGTTGTAGTTCTCCAGCATCACATCTCTGTACAGGGTCCTCTGAGCAGGGCCCATGTGCTGCCACTCCTCCTCCGTGAACTCCACAGTGACGTCCTCGAATGACACTAATTCCTGTAACAACACATTTCTGTTCAACCTAAAGGGTTCAGAATTAGGTGGCACAGAAAATACCCATGAAAATAATTCTTATCATGTTTACAATAAAGAGCTTAAAGTTAATGAATATAAAGGATGACTATTTTAAATCTAATTTTATCTTATACTTTGAAAGTACTCAATTAGTAAAATGTTTATAACATAGTTAATTTATATATTTGTAATTTATATACATGTATTATCAATAGATATATTAGTGAAACTTTTGTTTTTTCTCCTTTTTGTAGCCAAAAATTATAAATAAACATCCTACAGTTTTTTATCCAATGGACTACCCTGGGCATACTTTAGGGCAGGGGTCAGCAAATTACAGCCTGTGGGCCAAATTTGGCTTGCTGCTTTTTAAATAAGTTGTACTGGAACATAGCCACACCCAGTCATTTAAAATTGTCTATTGCTGCTTCTGTGCTGAAACATCAGCACTGAAAAGTTTCATCAGAGACATCGTGGCTGTCAAAACTGAAAATATTTACTACTGTTCCTTTACAGAAAAAAATGTGTTGACCTCTGGACTAAACAATCCAGTTAAAGAAAAGACTATTTGACAGCATTAAAAAAAAAAAACAAAGAAAACACTTTTTTTTTCCCTGCAGCTGTCTGGTACGGAACCCTTGACTTTGGTGTTATAATACTGTGCTGTATCAACTTAGCTACCCAGCCAGCCCCAAAACACATTTTTTTATATAGAGATATATGTAGATTGAAAGTAAAAGGATGGAAAAAGATATATCATATAATCATTAACCAAAAGAAAGCTGATGTGGTTAACATTGAAACAGTAGATTTTAAGATAAGAAAGAATTATAAAAGCAATGCATAACAATTTATAATGATAAAAAGGTCCTTTCAACAGAAGATATAATAAGCCTAAACTGGTTTGCACTTGAAAACATAGCTTCCAAATACAATCATTTCTCATTATTCACATGTCATGTATTTGTGAATTCACCTACTCACTAAAGTTTATTTGTAGCCTAAAAATCAATACCCCTAATGATTTTGTGGTCACTCATGGACATATACAATATAACACAAAATTTAAGTTGCCTGACACAAATGTTCCCAGCTGAGGTTGAACAGGGTGATATTTTGCCTTCTTTCTTTAGTTCTGATACTATAAACAAGTATCTTTTTCTCAGTCTATTTAGGGCCAAATTTTTCACATTTTTGTGCTTTTTCTTGATGATTTCACCTTTTTAATTAGTTCTCAACTATAGCACTGACGTGCTGTCTAGTGTTTCTAAGCACAAGAGAGCTGTGATATGCCTCATGGAGAAAATGCCTGGGTTAGGTAAGGTTTGTTCTGTCATTAGTTATTGTGCTGTTGGTCACTAGTTCTATGTTTATGAATCAAGAATATTATTTAAGGTGTGTTTAAACAGAAAGGTACATAAAACAAAATTATGTATTGAGTGGTTGATGAAAATATGACCAGAGGCTCACAGGAACCTACCTCTGTATTTCCATTCTAAGCAATGGTTCAGTATTTACTAACAGAACTGACATATAAAAACAAAGTGAGAGAAATGAGATACATAGACATGGTATGGAGATACACAGATCTACTATTATAATTAGTGGTTTTAATACAATTGTCTCAGTAACTCATGGAAAAGCAGATTGAAAAAAACAATAGGGATATATAACTGGAGTCAGCCAGCTACAGCCCAAAGGCTAAATCCAGCCATCACTATTTTTCTGTAAATAAAATTTTAATGGAACACAGCCACATTCATTTTCTCATGCATTATCTATGGCTGCTATAGCACTACAAATGGCAGTGTTCAGTGGTTGCAGCAGAAATCATATTTCCCACAAAGCCTACTGACCCAGAAAAAATTTGCTGACCACTGATATAAAAGATTTAAATGACAAAATTGGGCTGGCTGGTTAGGTTAGCTCAGTTGGTTAGAGTGTGGTGCTGGTAACTCCGAGGTCAAGGGTTTGATCCCTGTACCGGCCAGCTACACACACACAACGACAAAATTAACCAATCGACTAACTGACATAATAGGATAACCTCTGCATAACACAATTTTCTGGTGTACTTTACACATTAAAAAGAACAAAATGGACAATATATCTCATCAAATTAGAAAAAATTACAACCATACACTGTGGCTTTGGAGTTTAGAGATGCAGAGTGTTAAAAAGAGCAATGCTCACATCCTCACAACAAGAACAAAGCTGGGAAAATTGAAAATTGTTTCTTATTGAACCTATCAGGAGAGAGATAGGCACGTAAAGGGAGAATCAGGACCTGCTTGTTTGCGTACTGGAGTAGATGCCACCAAACTCCATAGATGACAATAGGAAGATAAAACTAGAAAAATTTTAACAACCTGCTAAATGTCAAGTATATGCTAGTGTGAGTGTGTGATGTTCCTGGGGGCCACACAAATGGGAAATTCCACTTTGCTACAAGATCAAGGGAAAAATCAAAAGAGGAATTAGAAAATACACTGAGACTACTCAGATAAAAACACTAACTGCCGGGCCGGCCCGGTGGCGCACTGGATAGTGCGCTGCTTGGGAAGCGCGGCAGCGCTCCCGTCCGAGGGTTCGGATCCCACGTACAGACCGGCTCCCGCTCACTGGCTGAGCGAGGCGCGGGAGCAACGCCGAGGCTTGCGATCCCGTCGCCGGTCCCCGGTCCGGTACGGGGGCAACACTGAGGGTTGCGATCCGTTGCCGGACACGGAAAAAAGACAAAAAGACAAAAAAAAAAAACACTAACTGCCAAAACTATGGGATGCACCTAAAAAGCAGTGCTTTAGAGTAAAATTTACAGCTCCCCACCTACATCAAAAAAGTTCTCAAATCAATAATCTAACTATATACAAGAATCTAAATGAAAGTGGGGCCACTACTACCAACCTTACAGAAATAAAAAGGACAATAAGAGAATATAATGAACAACTATACACCAACAAATTAGATAACATAGTAGAAATGGACAAATTTCTAGAAGCCCCAAAACTACCAAATCTGGCTCAAAAGGAAAGAGAAAATCTGAACAGACCCATACAAGGAGACTGATTCAGCAATCAAAATCCTCCCAACAAAGAAAAGCCAAGATCAGCCGGTTTCACTGGTGAATTCTCCCAAACATTTAAAAAATTAACATCAATCCTCCCTTAATTCTTCCAAAAACCAAATAAGGGGGAACACTTTCTAACTCATTTTATGAGTTACTTTGAACCAAAGCCAGATAAAGAAATCACAAGAAAACTATAGATCAATATTCCTAATGAATATAGGTACAAAAGTCCTCAACAAAATTGTAGCAAATCAAATCCAGCATCATAAAAAGGATTATGTACTACGATCAAACAATTTATTCTAGGAATGCAAGCTAGCTCACCACAAGAAAATCAATCAATTTAATATATCACATTAACAGAATGAAGGAAGGAAGCCACATGACTTTCAATTGATACAGAAAAAGCGTTTGACAAAATCCAAAACACTTTCATGATAAAATCATTCAACATTGTAGGAACAGCAGGGAGCTTCCTCAACACAATAAAAAGCATTCATGAAAAACCCACAGCTAACATCACACCCGAGTCTAAGAGACAGGTAGGTTTCCTCCAAAGATCAGGAGAAAGACAAGGATGCCCGCTTTCACTGTTTCTATTTACCATACTGGAAGTTCTAGCCAGAGCAAATACACAAGAAAAGGAAGAAAAGGAACCCAAATTAGAAAGAAAAAAGTAAAACTATCTCTATTCATAGACCACGTGATCTAATATATAGAAAATACCAAAGAATCCATAACAAACTATTAGAGCTAATAGATGAATTCAGCCAAGTTGTAGGATACAAGATGAACACAAAAACATCATTTGTATCTTCATACACTAGCAATGAACAACTTGAAAAAATTAAGAAAATCCCATTCCTTTTCTATAAAGGAATGATGTACTGATATACATTACAACATGAATAAACCTTGAAAACAGTATGCTAAGTGAAAGAAACAATCAAAAGACCACATATTATATAATTTAACTTATTAGAAATGTGCAGAATAGGCAAATCTATCTATCTACTAATTTATTTTTGCTGGCCAGTACAGGGATCAAACTACTGAACCTGGCCAGCTCTCAAAATCTGTAGAGACAGAGCATAGATTAGTGGCTGCTCAGGGCTGGGGTTGAACATGTCAGGATAAGGGGGTGACAGGTAATGATATGGAATTTCATTCTGAAGTAATTAAAATGTCCTAAAATTGATTGGGGTGATGACTGCACAACACTGTGACTATACTAAAAACCACTGAATTGTGCACTTTAAATGTGTGAATTGTATGGTATGTAAACTATACGTCCGTACAGCTGTTACAAAAAAAGACACACCAGAAGAAATAGGATTACTCAGATTTTCTATATCCTATTAAAGAAATTGAATTCATAAATAAAAAACAGCCACAAGAAAACTCCAAGGTCAGCTGGCTTCATGGATATATTTTTTCCAAATATTTAAGGAAGAAATAACAGCAATCTTTAACGCTTTCAGAAAACAGAAAATGAATAACTGTTTCCCAACTCATTTTATGAGAGCACAACGTTGATGTCACAACCTGATAAGACACTACATGAAAGGAAAAGTACAGGCCAATATCTTTCCTTTAATGTAGACAAAAAAATACTAATTGAAATATTAAAAAATTGAATTCAGAGATCTATTAAAGGGATAATACAGCACAACCAAATGGGAATTATCTCAGGAATGCAAGGTTGGTTAAACATTGCTAAATAATATACCAATATAATTCCCTCCCTTAACAGAATAAAGGGATAAAATTATATGATTATCTCACTAGATGGAGGAAAAACATTTGACAAAATTTAATACCCATGTGTGATAAAAAGAAAAACTCTCAGGAAACTAAAAACAAAAAAGGAAACTTCCTCATTCTAATAAAGGATATATATAAAGAAAACCTACAGTTAAAACAAGACTCAGTGGTGAAATATTGAGTACTTTACCCTTAGGTGAGGTATATGACAAGGATTTCTATTATCACCACTTGTAGTCAACATTTAATGGAAGTCCTAGAAACAAGGCTACAAAGAAATTAACAATATAAACACTGGAAAGGAAGAAGTAAAACTGTCTATATTTGCCAAAAAATTATTGTGCACATTTAAAATCCAAAAGCTTATTTGTAATAAGCTATTTTGCTAAAGTGAATTTAGCAAAATTCCTAGGCATAAGATCAATATTTAAAATCCGTTGTATTTTTTTTTTTTTTTTGTCTTTTTTTTCGTGTCCGGCAACGGGATCGCAACCCTCGGTGTTACGCCCGCACCTCGCTCAGCCAGTGAGCGGGAACCGGTCTGTATGTGGGATCCGAACCCTCGGCAGGAGCGCCACCGCGCTCCCAAGCGGCGCACTGTAGCAGTGTGCCACCGGGCCGGCCCAAAATCCGTTGTATTTCAATAAAACAAAAACAACAGGAAAATACAATTTAAAAAACATTATCATTTGCAGTAACGTCAAAAGAGATCGAATAACTAGGAAGAAATCTAATGAAAGATGTCAAAGACTTCACCTCTACTCCAAAAAACTTCACAGCAGGATTTTCTCTGGAAACTGATAAAATTTCTATGAAAATGCAAAGGACCTATAACAGCTGAGGAAGCAGAATCTGGAGGCCTTACACTACCACATTTCATGACTTACTATAAAGCAACAGTAATTATGACAGTGAAGTAATAGCAAAAAGGTAAAATAACTGGATGAAAAGGATACAGTCTAGATTGACCTCGCATATATATGGTCACTTGATTGACAACAGAAACTCTGCTGCAATTCAGCGGACAGAGGATGGCCCTTTCAACAAATGGTGCTAGAACAACTGGATATCCATACGGAAATAGGAGCCCTGCCACTCATCTTCTACCATATACAAAAGCTTGATCCTGCTGGACCAAACTCGTGCTGAACATATGTTTATTCTACGACCTGGCAATTCCATTTCCTGATATATCCCAAGAACAAAGAGGACATGCCAAAAGACATGACAGAATATTCACGGCAGCTTTATTCATAATAGCCCCAAACTGGAAAAACACAAATGAAAAACTCACCAACAGGAGAATGAGCAAATAAATCATGGTATATTCACATGATGAAATACTGCTCCCAGCAATAAAAGGGAAATACTGAACACACAGCAACAATGATGAATTTTAAAAATGTATGTACAGAGGAAGAACCCACCTCCTCTTTCCTTGAAAAAGAGTACACATTGTATGATTCCACTTATACAATGTTCAGAAATGAATTTATCCTTTTTTTCAACATGTGAGGTTGGAACAGTGGCTGCCCTGTAGAGGGGAGCAGTGGTCATCAACTGGGAACTGGCAGGAAAGGAATTTCAGGGGTGAGTCCATCTTAATCTGGGGGTTAAATTATATGAGTATACACATGTAGAAATCCATCCAGTCATACACCTCAATGTACGTTACTGATATTAAAACTATCTCAGTTAAAGAACTAAATAAATAAAAGGAAAAGAGAGTACATACACGAGAAAAAATTTTTTATTTTTATTTTTTTTGTCTTTTTGTCTTTTTCTGTGTCCGGCAACGGATCGCAACCCTCAGTGTTGCCCCCGTACCGGACCGGGGACCGGCAACGGGATTGCAACCCTCAGTGTTGCTCCCGCGCCTCGCTCAGCCAGTGAGCGGGAACCGGTCTGCATGTGGGATCCGAACCCTCGGGCAGGAGCGCTACCGCGCTTCCCAAGCGGTGCACTATCCAGTGCGCCACCGGGCCAGCCCTACACGAGAAAAATTTAACAAAATCTGTATAGTTGGTAATTTGGGAAGGTAGGAATACGACAGGTCTTCAAAAAGTTCATGGAAAGATTAGCATTATTTTTTAATTGCATTTTTCCACAAACTTTTTGAAGTATCCTCGTATATTTATACTTATTACATTATTTCTTTTGTGTCTGTCTATATTTCAAAAATTCCTCAATTCCTTATAAGAAGAGGAAATTTGGACACAGACATGTACAGATGAAAGATAAGACAATACAGGGAGAAGATGGACATCTACAAACCAAGGAGAGAGGCCTGGGACAGACCCTCCCTCACAGCCTCAGAAGGAGCCAACCCTGCTGACATCTTGATCTCAATGTCCAGCCTCCAGAACAGTGAGAAAACAAATGTCTGTCATGTAAGGCACTAGTCTGTATACTTTGTTATGGGAGCCCCAGCAAACAATACATCTAGTCTGGTCCTGCTGTTGATCTCCATCCCCATCTCAGAGGGACACACACACACACACACACACACACACGCACACACGCACGTGGCTGGACGATATGGGGATCTGAACCCTTGACTTTGGTGTTTGTTACAAGGTGGCATTCTAGGGGCCGGCCCGGTGGTGCACTGCTGTAGTGCGCCGCTTGGGAAGTGTGGCGTCGCTCCCGCCAAGGGTTCGGATCCCACATACAGACCGGTTCCCGCTCACTGGCTGAGCGAGGTGCGGGCGTAACACCAAGGGTTGCGATCCCGTTGCCAGTCCCAGTCCGGTACGGTACGGGCGCGACACTGAGGGTTGCGATCCGTTGCCGGACACGGAAAAAGACAAAAAAAAAAAAAAAAAAAAAAAAAAGGGGA
>NW_007729784.1:109583-154203 GCF_000696425.1 Galeopterus variegatus | reverse complement strand
AAAAAAAAAAAAAAAAAAAAAAAAAAAAAACAAGGTGGCATTCTAACTAACGAGTTAACCGGCCAGCTCTTGTAATGGACACAGATTCTTTTTTTTTTTTTGTCCTTTTTTTTTTGAGACCGGCCACACCGCGCACAGCCAGTGAGCGCTGTGAGCGCACCAGTCATCCCTACATAGGACCCGAACCCGCGGCGGGAGCACTGCTGCGCTCCCAGCGCCACACTCTCCTGAGTGCGTCACGGGCTCGGCCCTGGACACAGATTCTTACTGGACCTTGCATGCCTTCTTTAGTCTGCTCTCAAAATGCAGTAACTAAAATCCCACCCATTCTTCAGGATTGACACGATCCTTTTCAACTCTTCACCTTTGATCAGCTGAGCCTACACCACCAATCTGCCCTTTCTTTGACAAACTGTCTACCTCAACCTCTGTTTTAGTGTGAAAAATTTTATTAACAAAAGCCCCCCTTTGGCACTATGTATTCTACTTCTGCTGAGGAAAAAGTACAAGCAACATAGTATATTTGTTTCAGGGCTGTTATTGGAAAGATTTGCGCTGTCACTTACATAAACACCAATAAAGACATTTTTCCTGACTTCAGTGACTTTAGATTCCACAAGGAATCTAAATGCAGTGCTAATCTTTACACAAATATTGTCTGTCTGACTCTCTGCCACGGCTATCAGAAAGGTCAGAATAAAGACTGCAGCTCCACTTTGGAAAACTGTAACATCAGAGGACCTGCATCTTTCCACACGCCAACTCCACTTTCCTACTCACCTGCTTTTCTATATCTTCCCTGAATGATTCTGATCCATTTCTATTTCTACTTTTCCATATTAATGTATGGACTCTTAAATACCTATATAGAATCCATGATAAAAATAGATGTAAATAAATAACTCACCTGAAATATGTTCATTTTCTCCTGTTCTTGGAAGAATGTAGATAACTATGAAGGATAAAGGGGGGGAAGGAAAGTCATGAGATCTGTCAACTTCTGTTTAACCTGCCGAAAAACTGCATCATACTAGCTGGGGAGAAGACCTCCTCATGAAAAAATGTTCCTTTGACCCTTAAGAAGCGGCAGGAAGCACCACATAGACTGCTCCTCCCGAACGTGTGTCTCTAATACGATCACGTGGACGTAAACTTGCTGTTTTTCACTGGGTGACTGCAAATTATTTTCCTATCAATTTATTAAAAACTTCTTCTTTGGGGCCGACCCGGTGGCGCACTGGATAGTGCGCCGCTTGGGAAGCGCGGCGGCACTCCCGCCCGAGGGTTCGGATCCCACATGCAGACCGGTTCCCACTCACTGGCTGAGTGAGGCGCGGGAGCAGCACCGAGGGTTGCAATCCCGTTGCCGGTCCCCGGTCCGGTACGGGGGCAACACTGAGGGTTGCGATCCGTTGCCGGACACGGAAAAAGACAAAAGACAAAAAAAAAACAAAAAACTTCTTCTTTGATTGATTATTGAAAAAATTAAAACATAATTCATATTAATAGTCTATTAATATATTTGCATCAACAGAAAACTGAAAAAAAGAAAAAAGATGAGATACTTAATGACAAAATATTTTTAAATCTTTTTATTCTGACTTGTTGCAGTTTCTCAAAAAGACTCTTGATAAGACACTTCTGCTGATGCACTGCTGACAGGGGGAACAGCACTGTGCTACTGCGCTTCACTCCTAGCTCTGTCCTGGGTAACAATGGATGACACATCATTCATCTCAGGCTCAATTTTTTTAAGGTTTCAAGTGTCAGAAACAGAAATCCTTTGCTGTATTATCATTTTGTGATTCTATATGTTCAGGATGGAGGAAGCCACAGCATCTCTCTAGGTGCTATGTTTTATTGATATGGTACGAGAGTGGCTAAGAATCTGGACACAGTGAGGGAAGAATGAAGAAAATAGGGGCTATCCAAGGAGGACCGGAGACAGCATTTCCTCAGCTCTAGCCGGTTATGCCTTCCTCTGAGACCACAGAGAAAAGCCTTCTAGTAAAGTGGCTTTTCTGTGCAGCCTGACAGACACCCATCCCTCTCAACACCAGCTCACCACCTTCTGCAAGTTGGTCCACAGTGTTCACTGTCACACAATCTGTGATGGCTCCTGGATTTGGAGACATCACCAAGTCTGGCTCTCTCTGGGCAAAGGAAGTAGAAACTGCTTCTGGTGGAGCAAATCAGAATCTGCTCTTCTGCATCTGTTCAGAAGCTCTGGGGAAGAGGTCTCAGTCAGAGGGCTGTTCTTCTAGGCAGGATTCCTGTCCTGAGGCTGTCTCCTTTCTGCCACTGAATGAGCAGCTTTGCTCCAGAGAAGCTGGGGCTTAGGCCTGGGAAACAAATTCATTTTAGTTGAAACTTTCATGGAAAGCAGTGTTCTCCACCTTGGTACTACTCAAATTTTGGGCTGGATAATTCTTTGTCATGGAGAGCTGTCCTTTGCATTGTAGGATGTTTAGGAGTGTTTCTCAACATCCACTAGACGTTAATGCACTTCTCTTCCCAGTACTGACAACCAAAAATGCCTCTAGACATTTCCAAATTCTGGGTAGAAAAATCACCCTGGTTGAGAATCACTGATGTAGGTCCTTAAACCTGATTCCCTTGGAATTCATTAGAACTGTGTTATCCATTATTGCAGACACTAATCACGTCTGACCACTGAGCACTCTGAAATGTGCCACATTTTGAAATAACATTTTAGATTTACTGAGAAAAACACAATATGTTCTTAAAATTAATTTCACATTTCTTTTTAGTTTTTCATGTGGCTACTAGAACATTTAAAATTACATATTTCGCTCACCTTATCTTTCTACAGAACAGCACTGTCCTAGAATGTCAGACTGTGCCTTCTGAGGAGAGAGACAGCCTGGACAGTGCAGGAGGTGCCAGGAGGCTGTCCGACCCAAAGGCTCTTGGTACGCACCAGACATCCAGAATAAAAACACTTGGCACATAGTGAGACCCTGTCCACACGGACTTACAATCACAGTCCTGAGGATATGGGGACCAGTCACTCTGCGCGTGTGGAGGCTGCGACGCTGGGCTGGGTAGGCAGGATATTAGTAGCAGCCGCCTCCTCGGAGTCAAGCTCATATGAGTTTGCATCCCAGCCCCTCACCCTTCGTGTACTTCGGACTACCGTCTCCTCCCTTTCTTCTTTGTTAACGACCAGTTATACCTATAAATGTGGTAACTGTGAGACTCAAATGACATGCTAACTGAACAGAACAAAGTGTCTTCCAAATACGATGGGAGCCAACGTTTACATGTGCTTATTAGGCAGCACTTGGCCAAATGCTTTACAGGGCACGACTTCCCTCTCTGAGCAGGCCACGAAGCAGTTTTTACTGATATCCTCATTTTCAGAGGGGAAACCTGACTTATGCCCAAGTGACAGACCCAGGACTGACCCGGTCCTCCGGCTCCGCAGCTCGGGCTGACACCGCAGCCCCGCGGGCGGCGCGCGCTCGTGGCAGGTTCACGGTCACGTTCACGAAGGCGCGGCCGGGCCCGCACGCCGCCGCCGCACCCGCGCCCCCCGCAGCTCTCGGGCCGAGCCGCGACCCGGGGAACCAGCAGCAGAGGCCTAGAAGGTACCGTGACGCCGGTCTGTCCTCCACGTTTGTCCCGGCGCCCGCGCGCTCTCACCTGAGGTGCGGCCCCTCCACACGCACGACCCCGACAGACGGAAGCGGGAGACGGGCGACTGCGCACGCGCGGAGGACCAGGAGCACCCGCCGCTCCCAGAATGCTGCGCGACGAACCGAAACACGCAAGACTACATTTCCCACAGAGCACCGCGCCCCCTCGCAGGCGGGTTTTAGTTTCGGAATATTTAGGGAGTAACAGCAGCGGGCTGAACCGCTACCTGCAGCCCCGGTTCTGCCCGAGCCCCTGAGCGTACGGGCTCGCCGTTATGAGAGGACAGCAGATGCAACGTGCAGGTCTCGAGCTGAGCCTCACTGCCGAACGACGCTTGGGGACGGTTTCGGAAAGGTGTGTGTGGTTTGAATAGCAGGTATTAAGGAAAGTGACTCTGGCTTCTGTAATTGTGGTAACGTTGGGATTAGGTAGGCGATTTTATTTATTTTTAAGAGATGCAGATTAAAATCTTTAGTACTACAATCTAAAATATATATTTGTAGTTTCCCTTTGAAAAATAATTAGAAAAGGCAAACATAGCAATATGTTAAGAATTTGTAGCCCTGAAATGTGGGTATGTTCATGTTAGTGTTTTATGCTTTTTTATGTGTTTGAAAATTCTGTATTATAAAGGGAAAAATTTGGACTGTCATTTCACGTGTGCCTGTTAACTCAGAGCTGCCAAGAGAAGTAAAGATAGATGTAAATAGCTCTTGTGAATAAAGCTGTAAAATGTAACAAATACTAGAAAATGGAGGCCATTTTTAACATAAAGGGGTAATATCTGTGACCCTTAGCGTTTATCTCTGGGGGGGGAAAAAGAAAAGCAAGTAAGCTGTTCAGTATTATGTAAAGCTGATGGTGCACACACCCCACAATTTAAAGTTGATTATCGTGCAAATTACACGTCTCCCAGGGATGAACTTGCTTAAGGCCTGTGTGTGCACACGTCTGAAATGAGGAACCAAATTAGGAAACTCTGAGCACAATATGCCTATTTTATGACACCTTTTATAATACACGCACATGCATGTGTAAGAGCCCACCACAGACATAAGCTTGAGAAGAGCCACTGTGTAGAATAAGCTTTTAGCAGAATGCTAGCCATAAACAAGTCTTTTCATAACCTTGTCCCACAGCGTAGCTCCAGGGGAAATGCTGCGGGACTTCATGGTCAGAAAGAACAGGCTAATAAGAGCTAAGCAGGAACCTGGTGAACTACCTGTTCTTCCTCTGGAGTTAGCAGCTGTCTGGCAATAAAAGGGCATCCAGCCTGGGGGAGCCAGACACCGTCTGTGTCCCAAGGATGAGCTGAACAATTACAGAACTGACCATGAGATAACAAAAGCCTGTAGTCTGCAAAGTTGCATGTAGCAGCCCATTGAGGGGAAAACCTCCCCCATTTCTTTCCCACACTTTTTGCTTTAAAAACACTGTGGAGGCTCCTGAGCCCCTGAGACAGTTCAGCCTGTCTCCCAGGTTGCACTTCCTGAATAAAGTTTCCAAACCTTGCATCAGCATCCAACACTTAAGCTGGTCAATTAGCTCACTTGGATAGATTCCTACCTTGTAACACCAAGGTCACGGGTTCAGATCCCTGTACCAGCTGCAGAGTGGCCATTCTTAGTGCCACTTACACACACACTCTTGGTTGATAATTTACAACATAGGTTATTTTGTATGGTAATGATAAAAAGATAGAGAATAAGTTTTGGTTAACAAGAAAAAAAGAGAATAATGTTACCAGTAAGTTAAGCAATTTATGTGAGTCAAGGTATAAAAGTACTGATGACACCGAAAAAAATTTAATAAATACCAGCTGAAAAGACCAAAATTTATTTAACACGATTCCAATTAGCATTTTAAATTTCCTGTGTTTTTTTCTTTTTTGACATATATATATTGTTTCTTAACCTAAAGGAACTACTCTAACTTTCATTTGAATAAAAGCTTTCAGTAATGATCAGAAAATAATTAAAAATGCATACCTATATCTTTATATTTAACATGTATGTTGTTAAAATATTAAAAAATCGATCCTCGTGCAGCTTTTTTTAAAAAAAATTATACACATTCATGGGGCACGGAGTTTGCTATCAACCCCTGTGCCCAAGATGTGGCCATCAGATCCAGAGCTGGCTTTTAAAGGGAAGAGAACCTTCAATTACCTCATTAGAATAACTAGATAGGTGCTGGAACAAAGTAAAGATGTATCCGTTGTGCTAACATTACAATAAATAATTTTCACAGGGATTTAAGCCATAAGCAATTAAAAAGTTGTCTAAATTTAAAGTTTTTAAATTCTAAATTTCTTAAGTTCTTAAATGTTTTTAAAAGATAAAATCCTTCAGCTCCTTTCCAAGGAAACGATGTCCCCTCACTCCTGTCAGACACCTGGGACCTTGCCCTCAGAGCTGCAGACCACCCTTGCGATCCCGGCTGTCCATGCAGGTGCAGCACCACCACTGTAACTAATAAATGTTTGCAGAGAGAGATTTTTAGGCTATAAAACTTCCCGTTTTTCCTTAAAGTATCAGCCACTAATTTAGCAGTGTTTATTCATCCACCTGTTGAAGGACAGTTGGTGGTTTCCAATTTTTGACAATAGGGTTGAAACTAGCATAATGTAACATTCACATACAGGTTTTTGTGTAAAAATAAATTTTCAATTCCCTTTAAAAATCTTTTCTTCTTTTACTTGCCTTCTATGTCTATTTGTTTGCAGATTCACTGTTTGGATTACTCTAACTTTAAAGAAAGCCTTGAAATTTTGTTTTGGCTATACTAGTCCCTTTGCCTTTCCATGTAAATCTTAGAATTAGCATGGTGCTATCTATTAAAAAGATTGCTGAGATTTGGGACATCTTTTGGCATCTTTAAAATACTGAGTCTTTCAATCCGTGAAAATGGTTTAGATTTCTTTCATTTGTATTTTGTAGTTTTCAGTGAACGGATTTTGCACATATTTTGATAGATTTGTATATAGGTCTTTTTCCTTCCTTTCTTTTGTTATCATAAATAGATTGTTTTTTAAATGTCAAATTCCAGTTGTTCATTGCTGGTAGATAGGAGTAGGACAGACTTTAATATATTGGCCTTTTATCCTGCAAACTTACTAAACTTCCTTAAGCAGCTTTTTTGTTGCTGTTGTTAGATTGGCATTTTCTACATACACAATTATTTTGTTTGCAGATAGAAATCATTTTGTTTCCTCCTTTCCAGACTGTATAACTTTTTTTTCTGTTGCCTTACTTCACTGGCTAAGCCTTGCAGGATAATGTTGAATAGGAGTACTGAGAAGGCTTTGCTGTCTTAGTCCATTTTGTGCTTCTATAACAGAATACCTGTAATTTATAAAGAACAGAAACATATTTCTCCCAGTTCTGGAGGCTGGGAAGTCCAAGATCAAGGCACCAGCAGGTTTGGTATCTGGTAAGGGTCGGGTCTCTGCTTCCAATGTGGCACCTGGGAGGGGGAACAGTGTTCCTCACCTGGCAGATGAGAAGGGGTGAGAGATGCAAGAGAAGGCCAAACTGACCTTCCTAGAAGGGTACCAATCCCACCACGAGGTGCAGCCCTCATGGCCTAATCACCTCGCAATGCTATTACAATGGCAATTCAATTTCAACATGAGTTTTGGAGTGGAGAGACATTCAAACCACAGCAATTGCCCTATCCTTGCTCTTAGAAAGTATTCAGTCTCTCATCATGGAATGTGTAATGTGTATCTGTAGGTTTTTGTTACCCTCCATTAGAAGTTCCCTTCCTATCTTAGATTGCTGAGAGTTTTTATAATAAATATATGTCATAGTGTGCCACATATTTGTCTTGCATCTATTGCTATGAGCATATGGCTATTTTTATTTACTCTGCTAATATTGTGAATTACATTCATTGATTAAAAATGGTTTTTGTTATCGTGGTAAAATACACAAAACATAAAACTTACCATTTTAACCAGTTTTAAGTGTACAATCCAGTGGCAATAAGTGTACTCGCACTGTTGTACACATCAGCCCTGTCCATTTCCAGAACTTTTCATCATCCCAAACTGAAACTGTGTACCCATTAAACAGCTCCCCATTCCTGGCCCTTCTACCCCTTTGCAACCACTATTCCACTTACTTTCACTATGAATTTGACTATTCTATGTGCTTCATTTAAGTGGAATCATGATATTTGTCCTGTTGTGTCAAGTTTATTTCACTTAGCATAATGTTCTCAAGCTTCATCCATATTGTAGCACGTATCAGAATTTCATTTTGTTTTAAGGCTGAATAATAATATTTCATTTTATGTATATTCCTCATTTTGTTAATCCATTCACCTGTCAAACATTTGAGTTGTTTCCACCTTTTGGCTATTGTGAATAATGCTGCTATGAACATGGGTATAAAAATGTCTGCTCGAGTCTTTGCTTTCAGTTATTTGGGGTATATACCAAGAAGTGGCATTGCTGGGTCTTATGGTAATTCTGTTTTTAATTTTTTGAGCAACTACTATATGGTTTTCTCACAATGGCCATACCATTTTTTATTCCATCAGCAATGCCCAAGGGTGTCGATTTCTCCACGTCTTCAACAACACTTACTATTTTTCTGTTTTTTAAAATTAATTATTTAATTAATTTTATAATGGCCATCCTAATGGGTAAAAAGAGGTATCTCATTGTGGTTTTGGTTGCATTTCCTTTATGATTAATGATGCTATTTAAAAATACAGTGTATTGACAGAAAATCTGAGGTATAGTAAGGCTAACAAATCAGGAGACGACCGCCACCGAGAAGACAGTTACTTAGTTCCAGGAAGATGGGGCACACCACACATGGGGTCAACACAGGGCAGCACCAGGATCAGTCAGGAGACAGGAAGAGAGGGGAACTGCGGGCACAAGTCTTTATTGCGGTTTCTGCAGGAAGGAATGGGCAAAGCAGGGCAAGGCAGGGCAAGTGGGCACAGGACTGGCCAGCTTGAATAATTTCAAGGGGTAAAGGGACTGCCCCTGGTTGTCTGGTGTGTAGCCATGAGGTGATTAGTGCAGGAGATAATAGCCTGATAAAGGAGGTGTTTGGGTGTAAATTCTAGATTGGTTGGTTTGTATTTAAAAAGTGCCCTCAAGGTTAAGTTGTTTACATTTCAAGGAATTGGCTAGCCCTGGGAGGGCAGTGCCTCCAGGGTCAGCAAGGCCCTAGATGCCAAAGCATCAGTGTACAGAAAATAAAGACATAAATGATATGAGTACAGTTGTTGAGCATGTTTTCATGTGCTTATTGGCCATTATGTACATCTTTCGGGTCACGTCTATTCAAGTCCTCTGCCCTGTTTTGAATTGGGTTGTTTCTTTTTTAATGTTGAGTTGTAAAAACTCTTTCTATATTCTGGATGTTAATCCCTTATGTGATACATGATTTGCCAATATTTTTCTCATTCCTTGTGTTGTCTTTTCACAATCTTGGTAGTGTCCTTTGATGCACAAAAGTTTTAAATTTTGTTTAGGTCCAATTTATCCAATTTTTTTTCTGTTGCTGTGCTTTTGGTGTCTTATGCAAGAAAGCATTGCCAAATCCAATCTCCTAAAAGTTTTCCTCTGTGTTGTCTCCTAAGTGCTTTATAGTTTTCACTCTTATGTTTACATCTTTGGTCTATTTTTAGTTAATTTTTATATATTGTATGTCCAACTTCATTCTCTTGCATGTGGATATCCAGTTTTCCTAGCAGTATTTGTTGGACATTGATTTTTGAATATTGAAGTAGGTTGCATTCTTGGGATGAACTCCACGTGGTTGTGATGTATAGATTTGCTAATATATTACTGACAAGTTTTGCATCTATGTTCATGGGGGATATCGGTCTACAGTTTTCTATAAACATCTTTCACTGGTTTTGGTATAGGGTAATGCTGTACTCACTAAATGAATAGAAAGTGTTCTCTATCTTTTATTTTTGGAAAGAGATTGTGTAGAGCTGGGTGTTATTTCTTTATTAAATGTCTAGCAGTATTCACAAGTGAAAACACCTGGGTCTGGAGTTTTCTTTTTTTTTAAGGTTTTTAACTACAAATTAAATTTTGTTAATTGATACAGGCCTATTTGGGTTATTTGTTTCCTCTTCAATGAATTTTGATAGTTTGTGTTTTTCAAGGAATTGGTTCATTTTATCTAAGTTGTTGAATTTATGGGTATGGAGTTATTCATAGTATTCCCTCCTCCCTTTTAAAAAAAATATGACATTTAAAATTTGTTCAAATGCTTGTTTTTAAAGTTAACTGAGGTTAAAAATGGTTTGTTTTCCAATGAATCTGTGAGCATCCAACAGTGTTAAATTCAATATTGAGTTTATAACAAAAATGAACCTATATGAAGTCTTATCTGATATTTGAATAGTATTAAATACACTATAAATGACATTCATTCTTTTGATCAGAGCATAGTCTCCCAGTCACACATTTCTATGTGGAAGTAGCAATGTTATTCTCATTTTTGTGTGTTCTAGTTTTTAGTTTCTAGAATTCATAAATTCAAAATTGTTCACCCAAATTTAGAATATTTTTTCTTGTTCTTTAAGAAATTTTACAATTTATAATCTTTCCTTCGAAATATGCAAACGATATGGATATTGAGTTATATGTGCAGCTTATACATCCTTTTAGAAGTTGTTTTTTTAAATATTGCAAATTATATATCCATAATACATGTCTTTACTATTCACCTAATTCTTAAAGCAATATTCAGATATATTTGTGCTTTGTATGTTTACATTACTTTAGAACCCATTTTTAGCTTTCAATAAAACTAATACATGTCTTTACTATTCACCTAATTCTTAAAGCAATATTCAGATATATTTGTGCTTTGAATGTTTACATTACTTTAGAACCCATTTTTAGCTTTCAATAAAACTATCTACAAAGATTTCTCAAATATTTAATAAATGAGGCAAAGCAATCATTATGAAAATATAAACTGCTACTATAGCTTTCTAATCTTTCATTTTATGTATTTCTCTAAAACATGTAATTTCCCGTTCTTTAGGGATACATTTTTATCTTAGTAATCTCAACACTGCTGCTTTCTCAGCCTGGTATGACAGTCAGTGTATTGCAGGGTTTCTGCACACACAGTGTTCACTCTGCCTTGTCAGTTGTAGCACTGAAATCTGACAGCGCTGGTATGCATCATTTCCAGTTGTTTCAACTGCAGGACCATCTTACTTGCTGCTTCCAAGGAATTTATTAGATTCTGCAGCTCTTCTTTACTCATTTCAACAGAATACAGTTTTACTTCACCATTTTTGTTCACATCTAGATGAAGGTTTAAAAGTGGAATTTGTAATGTAGCAATCTGGTCTCTAGACTCTAGTGCGAGCTTAACTGTCAGTCAAAATCCTGTAGTTGTGCGGAGGAAATATCAACTATTTCTCTTAACAGAGCCTGTTTGATTTCATCTTTCCTACTTTTCAAGCATTTCATGATAGCTTCCAGATGAAATGAACTCAAGCAGTTCAATTGCTGAAATATCTCTTCATCAACTTTTTTTTTTAAACAACTTTTACCAATTTTCACAAAATTTTTTTTACCAATTTTTACAAATTTTTTCCAACTATAGCTTTCAAAAATTTGGTAATATCTTCTAGAACAGTTTCTCCCTACAGGTGCCTTGTTTTAAGTGTGAAGCGACACTTTCAACTCTGTGCATCTCCAAGGTAAAACTGGAAGACTAAACCTTTATTTTAAATTTATTTTTAAATAAACACTTCTCAGCTTGACACAACAAAAACAGAGCTTGATGATGGGCTGGCCCATGGCTCACTCGGGAGAATGCGGTGCTGCTAACACCAATGCCACGGGTTCGGATCCTATATGGGGATGGCCTGTTGGCTCACTGGCTGAGCATGGTGCTGACAACACCAAGTCAAGGGTTGAGATCCCCTTACCAGTCATCTTTTTTAAAAAAAAAACAGAGCTTGATGGAAAATGACACTCCCTAGAAGCAACCGTTAACAGGAGTTTAGCTTTCTAGACTAATTTCAATGCAGTTGTGAAGACACAAATACATTTTTCAAGAAAGCCAAGAAGGAATCAAAATATTCATTTATAACTCGGGTTTTATACGTACACTGTTTTATCCTCCTGTTACTTAATGAGGACGTACGGAACTACCTCATTCTTTTTCCTTGGCTGCATATTTTTCCATTGCATGGGTGTATCATATTTTTAAACCAAATTTTAGTTTGTGTCCTGTTTCCACTGTTGTAATATGCATGGATTATATTTGTCATATGCCTTTGCACATTTGTGTGATTTGTTCTGTGGTACTGACAAGCATTCTCTCCTTGGCCAAACTCTACTCAGACTCCTCTGAGCTCTTTTACAAATTAATTTTGGCAAGAATCCTGCTAAGTTGGTTTAGCTATCTCTGACATCTGCTCACCGCCAACATCTGACCAGGTTCTTCATTCTCCACCATACCTCAGGTGACGTCTGGTCACCCTGGCCTGTCTTCTGCAAGAATCCTGTTAGGTCAGGTTGGCCAGAATCTCCCTTACCCCTGATGTTTCCTCTTAGGAGGTTTCCCTCCACTGACCCCCATTCTGCTCCTCGGCTTTCTTCCTACCATGCAGCATTTGGAGTTGAGCCAATCTCTCCCCGCATTGCAAGACTCCGTTGCAGTGGTCCCTGTGCCTCTCGCGACAGTGCTCCCTTGAATAAGTCTCCTGTGTGATCTTTAACAAGTGTCGTGAATAATTTTTTCTTTAACAGTATAAATTTCAAAATTAGAGAATTGCTCAGTTAAAATGAGTACGCTTAAAAATATGATAGATGTTGCCAAATGGCCTGGGAAAAAGGTTGTCTCATTGTATGGTCCTTCTAACACTACAGGAGGTTCCAGTCTCCCCACACCCGTCCCAACAGCCATGCTGAGAAAGCAGGAAACACGGGGAAGATGTTAAGAACCAAAAACAGAAAGAACTCTTAGTCTTCCTGTAAAATACAATTTGGCAGTTTATGCTCCCAAATTATTTTAAAGATACATATTTATAATTGGAAAAATAAGACTAAATCTGCAAGAAAAAATTTTAATGAAAAATATTTTTACTACTCTAACACAATATTTGCAGGTATTTGGCTTTCCTTTAACTCTTAATTTATAAAGCTACTTGTTAAAATTGTATACTCATTTCTATGATAAGTTTAAAATTTTTCACACTTTGTGTAATAGCTTTCCCACATAAAATAAGTGTGATATTTATTCTTCCATCTTGCAGTGACAATTTACTTAATTAGGATTAATTCTCAGGAGTAGTTTAACAAATAAAAACCTATGACAATTCTTACCATTCATGATATTGTGATTTTATTTTCCAAAAGAGAAAAACACGCCAGTACTAGAAGAAAATATGGGTGATGTTTTTAAAGAATGGCAAGCAGTACATCAGCAGGCAATTTTCTACATTACTTTCTTTTCTTTAATTTTTTTCTACAAGAAGTGTGGTCAGACACCCCTTAGTAGATCTGAACATAACAACAAAGTTTTAAAAAGAAAAATGCATGTGAATTTTGAATCTAAATTTCCTATGAGACAAACTCTTTTCAGAATTGAGACCATGATCCTATCCATTAACAAACACCTTAACATTTTTTTCCTGAACACTGGACCCAATTATGCATAACGTTTAAAGAAAAAAATTTTAAACTTATCAGTATACTAACATTTTCAATAATAAATCTGTATTTCTATTATAATTTTAATAGCTACAAAGTTTTCTATTTATATACATGAAACCCAATTGCTGATGGGATTAAACCTGGTGTATTTAACTGATTGTGTGCTTTGCAATTTTCTATTGCTGTTTAAAACTACAGATCTTAGATCTTTTTTATGTTTACTACTTGGTATACTTATTTGGATTATACAAATAATTTATGTATGCATAACATGCAATAAATTTCTCTTTGTGCTGATATTTTGAATCAGTTTTTGCGATTGTAATTAAGTGGAAGGGATGAACCTTCAGGTGTGGGTGACAGGACTGTGTATCTCAGCACCTGTCCTAACCATGAGAACTACCCACTCAGGGTCAACATTAGAATGGCATACCTTGGAGGGCTTGGAGTTAGAAGAAACCTCTCTCCTCGGGCAGGACTTGATGTGTGTATATGGAGGTGGGCACAGAGTAGGGAGTTAGGGGCTTAGAGGAGGTGTATTTCTGTCCTGAAGTCTCAGAGCACTCGTGGACGGCCAAGAGGAAGTGAGTGTGTTTGGACCGGGACCCCAGTGCCCACTCCTGGGAGGACAGTGTGCAAAGTCAGAAACGATCACAGTGTAAGGATGGGGGATGCACAGTCAGCACAAGGAAGTACAGGACCCTTTCATGGTCGTAGCTGCTGCCCCATGAAGACCTTACCCTACATCATTCTTTTTTACTACAATCCAGGGACTGAGTGGATGGGTGAGTCCATCTCACCAAAGTGTCCAGGGGTGCAGAGCAGGGCTCCTGATCATGAAAAGGGAGTGGGTCTTTTTGGGGCAAGTGCAGAGGATCTCTCAGCACAGACTCCAGAGACATGAGCACGAACAGCTGTGGTGGGACGGAGCTGAGGCCGGCCTCTCGCTGCCTCTTCAGACCCCTCAGGGAGCAGTGAGAGGAGAGAGGAATGGGTTTCCAAACCCTTGGGATGTTCCAGCTTTGCTCTTGGGATGTCTGAATGAGGGGTGAAATGGCCACGTCTGTTTTCCATCACATCCTCAGTGCCTGATGGGCAGTGACCTTCCCCAGGGGCCACCAGGGCTGTGGGTGAACAGGGGGTGCTGGCTCCTTATCTGCCCCCACCTCTCCAGGGTTACCCTCAAGCCCCAGGGTCCTCAGGAGGGGCCCCTCAGCCTGCACACGGGGCCTGGGCATCCATCACACCCGTGCTCTCAGCCCAATCTTCCTTCTGAGGACAAGGAGAGCTGCCCACCAGGGGAGGAGAGGCCCCAACCGCAGACATCAGACCAGCTCAGGGACTACTCCAAACAAACGGAATCCCAAATCCGGCCCCAGTCACTTGCACTCCTTCCAGCAACCTCTAAGCAGATACCTCATAAGGAAGCACCCCTTAGGGTCTTGTGAATGAATAAAGATAGGTAGCGAACATTATCTTTCTACCAAACTTCATTTATTAATCACTAATTGATTTTATGCCAGGCCCTGTCTCAGGTGTTGCGGGAGAAATAATACACAGGCTCTGGCTTCTTGGCAATCCCCAGGCCTGATTATGGGGGACCAAAGTGATTCTTAGTTTTGTAGTATTTAATGAGATAAGAAAAACATACAAATAATTGATTTGACATATTCAAATTTAAACATTTTATATATCCAAAGCATAAATTCTAACTAACATTTTATTTCAAACAATAACCTTGGAAAAAGTTTTAAAACATTTCCCTGAAAAGGGTTTAATACATTGATATATGAAGATCACACACATTTATTTGATTTTTATCTCACACAAATTTCTTTTGGTGTTACTGGCACTCTGTTGAATTTGACCTGATGACCCCTCATTTGGAAACACCACTTTCTTGCCATCTGGGACACTAAATCTCCTGGTTTTTCATAAATGTTCAGGTAGTTCTGTCAACAAATGCTTCCTGTTGCCTGCTCTGTGCCAAACCCTGTCCTAAGCCCTGAGGAGACAGCCCTGAATAGCGGTAGTTCTTATTGAAGTTTTTGTATACGTTTTTCGGCACCTCCATCATTCCTGTGGATCGTGTGGCCTTCTGTCCTTCTCAGTTTTCTTCACTCCTCTTGCTCTTTTTGGGAAAGTGCACCACAACTCACCCTACTAACCACTGCTGGTGTTGCAGTCCATTGTGTGCTGTTATGAAAGAACAACTGACACTGGGTAAGTTATCCTCTCACAGTTCCAGAGGCTGGGAAGTCCAAGATCGGTGCCAGCATCTGGTGTGGACCTTCTTACTGTGCCCTCACATGGTGAAAGGCAGAAGGGCAAGGGCGAGTGAGCCCACTCCTGCAAGCCCCTTTTACAGCAGCATTAACCCATTCATGACAGCAGAGCCCTTGTGACTAAGGCCCCACCGGCCAGCACTGTTGCACTGGGGGTTACGTCTCCAACACATTAATTTTGGAGGCACATTCAGACCATAGCAGCTGCTGTGAAGCTCACTGCAAAACCTGTCCCCAGCCCTGACCACCGTGGAGCTCAGGGCACATATCCAATGTTCTGCTCAATATATCCTCTTGGAAGTCCCAAGAAAGCAAGGGTTAATGAGTTGGTATAAAGTGGGATGAAGAAGTGGGGTTCTGCGGCTTACATCAGCTGGGAACTCAGGCGGATCCCTGCATGAGACATGTGGGGGTGAGATACTGAAAGATCTGAGGAGATGAGTAATTGTGAGTGAGGGGCAGACAGTACTGTGGTCTCTACTGAGTAGTGATCAGTGGCGTGGGCTCTCAGTGCTGGGGCCAGGCTGCGTTGTGTAAGATTAAGTGATTCAGTGATGTGTGAGCAAAACAGGCCATTACAGAGGGATCTGCTGTTGTTTCAGTCTTAGGTGAGTGAGATCTGTGATGGTTAGAGATTCAGATGAGTGGTCAGAAACTGGAGTATTTGAAGATCAGGGATGTGGAGTTCACGGGAGGCACCCCTCAGGGGCTCTCAGTGCCAGTGACTGAAGTGTCAGGAGATTCTGAGGACCGGTGACTGTAGCCTGTGATCAAGAGGAACTAGTAGCCATTCAAGTTCAATGATATTACAGTAAGTGGAGGGTCAGTTACTGTGTCAGGAGACAGTAGTTCAGGGCCTATTAAGATAAGTAACTTGTTATCTGAAGAACAGTGACTGAAAAATAGAAAATGTATCTTCCATTTTGTTAGAAATATGACCAAATAAATCATAATAAAAGTTAATGGGTTAAAGTTTGAGTTGCAGACAGAAACCATACACAGGTCCAGGTAGCCCCATGCAACCTTAACGGCCCCAATGCTGTGCCCCACCTCCATGGCCCAAGATGCTATGGTGCTGCACCATCTCAGAACCAGAGCTGCTCTGTGCCCCGCTTCTGGGCCCACAAAGCCATCATGCCCCTCCACTGCTGGGGCCCTGCTGCTGCCACCACCCTACACCCTGGAGCCTGGGCCACCTGGAAATGCTGCTGTGCCCTGCCCCCTGAGGCTATCAGATTTCTCAGCAGAAACCTTACAGGCCAGAAGAGAGTGGGATGACATAAAGTGCTGTAGTTAAACAACAACAACAACAAACAAGCAAAACTGCCAACCAAGAATACTGTACCCAGCAAATGTGCCTTTCAGAAATGAAGGAGACAGAAAACTTCCCCACACAAACAAAGGCTGAGGGAGTTCATCACCAGCAGTCTTGTCTCACCAGAAATGCTAAAGGGAGTTCTTCAAGCTGAAAAAAAAGCTAACTGTACCACAAAAACATAAGACGTATTAAACTCACTGGAAACAGTAAGTACACAGTCAAATTCAGAATACTCTAATACTACAATGGCGGTGTTTAAATCACACATATCTTTAGTATGAAGGTTAAAAGACAAAACTATTAAAAAGATAACAGCTACAAGAATTTGTTAAAGGATATACAATATAAAAATGTAAATTGTAACATCAGAAACATAAAATGGGGGGTAGAGTAAAAGTGTGGAGTTTCTTTGTGCAAAGTTAAGCTACCAGCTTAAAGTGGCTTATCATAGGTATAAGATGTTTTGTGTAAGCCTCATGATAACCACAAGGCAAGAACCTGTAGTATATATACAAAGATAAAAAGTAGGGAATCAAAGTGTACCACTTGATAGGGTTTAGATGTGTTGTCCCCGCAAAGCTCATGTTGAGATCTGATCCCCTGTGTGGCAGTGCTGGGAGGTGTTGGAGTCATGGGGTGGATCCCTCATGAATAGACTGATGCCCTCCCCGGGGGCGGGGAGGTAGTGAGTGCTCACTCTATCAATTCCCGCAAGAGCTGCTGGTTTAAAGGACCCCGGCACGTCCCCCATCTCTTGCTTGCTTCACCACCCACCATGTGACACCATGAATCACTGAACAGAGTCACCAACAAGAACAAAGCCCTCACCAGATGTGTCCCTGGATTTTGAACTTCCCAGCCTCTGGAACTGTAAGCAATACATTTCGTTTTCTTACAAATTATCCAGTTCCAGTTATTCTGTTGTAAACAACAGAAACAGACTAATTCACCACTAGAGAAAAACACTTGATACAAAGGAAGACAGCAAGAGGGGAAGAAAGGAACGCAGGATCTACAAAACATCCAGAAAACAACGAACAAAATGGCAGGAGTAAGTCCTTGTCTATCAATAATTACCTTGAATGTAATTGGATTAAATTCTCAAACCAAAAGAAATAGAGTGGCTGAATGGATAAAAAAAAAAACCCAAGAGCCAACCACATGGTGACTACAAGAAACTCACTTTAGCTTTCGGACTTTTTTTTTTCCCCCTCTTTCTGATTTGGTCTTGGGGTCTCTCTCAGGAGAGTGGCTGTAAACTCTCGTCCTGCCCTGATGGGGCTCCAGGGGATTTGGTGGTGGACATTCATGGTGTGCCTCTCACGGGATGCTTCTTTCTCCTGGTGGACAGCCTAGAGACTAAGTGTCTGACCCATGACCAGGTGTCCCTCTCACAGGAAACTTGTTTACACTGACAGACACCCTGTTAGCTCTTGTCTGACTGTGTCCAGTTTATTCCTACCAAGGCAGCCACTCCCTAGGGGAGCCCTGACTGGGAAAGAAGTTAGGTTCAGGTGTGTTGGTCAGAAGAGACAGAGAGGAGGCAACTTAATGAAGTAACAAAAGTGGCTTATTACTTATGGATCAGACAGAAGAGTGTGTTGGTCAGAAGAGACAGAGAGGAGGCAACTTAATGAAGTAACAAAAGTGGCTTATTAATGAAGTAACAAAAGTGGCTTATTACTTATGGATCAGACAGAAGAGGGCAGCATGCCTTGAGAGGCAGATGGGAAGAGGGGAGCCATCTGGGACATGAATGCTCAGCCAGTATGTGGGGAGCAAGACAGAGGAAGATGGACCTGCGGTCTGAGGCCTTTATTAAGGTCTGGGATGTTACCCAAGCAGGTGTCCCACGGGGAGTTCCAGCTGGTGGGTTTAGAGCAGGCAGGCATGAGTTTGTAGAGTCATGCTGTGGTCACTGTGGCACATCTGTGTAGTCTGTGCAGGGTGTGGGGGTCAGTGGAATGAGTCACGTTGGTTGTATCTAGCTGCCTTGTAGGGAGGTGGTCACCAGGAGACAGTTGTAAGAGGCAGGTGTCTGGATTGACTACATGGAGGAACTGAGAGGACACGGAGAACTGAAAACTGTGTCAAGTGTGACTAAACCCTGTTTCTGGTATGAGAAAGGCCAACCTAGATTCTGAATGGATGCCAAGGCAACATAAAATTATGAGAATTCACTACAAGGACACACACGGCCTGAAAGTGAAGGGATAGAAAAAGACATTCCACACAAATGGTAATCAAAGGAGGGTGGGGTGGCTATGCTTACATCAGACAAAAGAGACTTTAAGTAAAAAAAACTGTCACAAGAGACAAACAAGGTCATTATATAATTATAAAGGTGTCAATTCATCAAGAGGACATAACAAATGTAAGTGTATATGTCCCCAGCATCAGAGCACCTAAATATATAAAGCATATATTAATGGAAATGAAGAGCATTACGGTAATAGCAGGAGACTTCAATATCCCACTTTCAACAATGGATGGACTGTTCTTTCATCCACATAAAAAATTAATAAGGAAATACTGGATTTGAACTACCCTTTAGGCTAAATGGACCTAACAGACATATAGAGAACATCCTATCCAAAAGCAGCAGAATACACACTCTCAAGTGTACATGGAACATTATCCAGGATAGGTCACAAGTTAAGACACAAAACATGTTGCAACAAATTTAAGAAAATTTAAATCATATTGTGTCATTTCCTACCATAATGGTATAAAACTACAATTTAAGAACAGGAGGAATTCACAAATATGTGGAAATTGAGCAATATCCTCCTGAGCAAATGATGGGGCAAAGAAGAAATCAAAAGGAAGATTAAAACATGTCTCAGACAAGCTAAAATGTAAGCACAACATACCAAAAACCCGTGGGATACAGTAAAAGCCGTTCTAAGAGGGAAGTTTACAGAAATAAACACCTACCTGAAAAAAGAAGAAAAAGATCAAATAAATAGCCTAACATTATGCCTCAAGGAATTAGAAAAAGAAGAACAAACTAAATCCAAAGTTAGCAGGAGGAAGGAAAAAATAAAGACCAGAGCAGAAATAAGTCAAATGGGGAATAGAAATAATACAGAAAAATAAACAAAACTGACAGTTGGTACTTTGAAAAAATAAAAACAAACCCTTAGCTAGACTAACCAGGAAAAATAAGAGTCAAATAAATAAAATCAGAAAAAAACTGTAGACATTACAATAAATGCCTCAGAAATAAAAAGGAACATAGACGCTTTTATGAACAATTATATGCCCATAAATTGGATAACCTGGAAGAAATGGATAAATTCCTAGAAAAATAGAACCTACCAAGATTGAATCAGGAAGAAATAGAAAGACTGAAAAGACCAATAACAAATAAAGGGATTGAATTAATAATTCAAAACCTCCCAACAAAGAAAAGTCCAGGACCAAATGGTTTTACAGTAAGATTCTATTGAACATTTAAAGAAGAATTAATACCACTTCTTGTACTCTTACAAAAAAATACAGCTAGAGAGAAACACATTTTCGGAGGCCAGCACCACCTTGATACCAAAACCAGACAAACACAACACAAGAAAAGAAAAGCACAGGCCAATATCTCTGATGAACATTGATGCAGAAATCCTCAAAAAAATACGAGCAAACCAAATTCAGCAACACATCAAAAAGATTATACATCATTATGAAGTGGGATTTATCCCTGGCATGCAAGTCTGGTTTAACACCTGCAAATCAATGTGACGTATCACATTAACAGAATGATAGAAAAAAACACACGATCATTTCAATCGATGAGAAAAAAGCATTAACAAAATTCAACATTCTTTCTTGATAAAAACTCTTAAAGCACAGAAGGAAACGTCCTCAACATGTTTATGAGAAGCCCAGAGCTAACGTCATCATAAATGTGGAAGAGACTGATGTCATCAAGACGGCAGAGTAGATGATTCCCAGCATTGCTCCTCCCCACAAGTAACTAATGTGCAACTATTGAAAAGCAAAGCTTGCTAACTTGGAATCACTGGAGCTGGGGGAGGAAGAGGAGAGACCCGTGGAGCTCATAAAAGCATGAGAAGCAACAGTGAGAGGGGACAGGGACGGAAGCTATTGCTCTGAGCCAGCCTGGTACAGAGGCAGGGACTAGCTGTTACACAAGCTGGAAAAAGCCACAGCAGTACCCTTTGTGTAAACCTGTTTGGAGTCGTCAGGGGAGAAGAGGGCTTTGGAGTTTACCATACCAGCCCTCAGGCCATAAAAGCCACTGGCAAGATTCCTCCAGGCCCATAGGAGCAGAGGGCTGCAACCAACTGGAGAGGAGAGCTGCCCAGAGGCTGGTCAGTTATTATGAGGGATGTGTACATGGCCTGCCCCATAGGAAGTGGTCAGAGTGTGGGAGAAAGGCTGGCCAACTGGGGGAACATTGGGTGCAGTGTGGGCAGCTGGTCTCCATGGAAGTTGGTCAGGACAATAGAACTGTAGGGGGTTCAATCTGCAGGAAAGACCCCATCTTGGGCTGCAATTTCCACACAGCCCAGACCCAGAAGTGATTAATAATCCACACAGAAAGCCTCCCGCAGAGAATCAGCAGCCTCCCCCAGAGAACCAGCAGCAAGCAGCAGTCTCCTCAAATGCCTAGGCATCAGTGTAAGGACACAAAGATCAAAAAAGAACAGAGAAATATATTGCCACCAAATGAAACAAACAAAATACCAGCAATGGATGCAGAGGAACAGCAGATCTATGGAATATCTGACAAAGAATTCAAAATAAACCTCTTAAGGATGTTCAGGGAGCAAAAGAAAATACAGATAGAAGGTTAAATGATATCTGGAAAATAACTTAGGAGCAGAATGAGAAACTTGACAAAAAACCAGAATCAAGGGCCGGCCCGGTGGTGCACTGCTACAGTGCGCTGCTTGGGAGTGTGGTGGCGCTCCCGCCGAGGGTTCGGATCCCACATACAGACCAGCCGTTCACTGGCTGAGCGAGGTGCGGGCACAACACCGAGGGTTGCAATCCCGTTGCCAGTCCCGGTCCGGTACGGGTGCGACACTGAGGGTTGCGATCCGTTGCCGGTCACGAAAAAAGACAAAAAGGAAAACAACAACAACAAAAACCCCAGAATCAATTAAAAAAGAAACAAATAGAAATTCTTAAGATAAAGAATACATTATCTAAATTGAAAAACTCAATAGAAAGCTCGAATAGCAGATTTAATGAGTAAAGAATCAATAAGCTTGAGCCAGTAAAACACATGAAATTATGCAATCAGAGGAGCAAAAGAAAAAAGAATAAGAAAAAATGAAACAGAAATACAACAAATACAGGTTTCCCTCAAGTGAAATAACCTCTGCATAACTGGCATACCTGGAGGAGAGGAAAAAGGAAGAGATGTGGAAAGCATATTCAAAAAAATATTGGCCCCAAATATCCCAAGTGTGGAGAAAGATGACAGCATCTAGGTACGGGAAGCTCAGAGGTCACCAAATGCAATCCAGGGAGGAACACCCCCAGGCGCATCATAATCCAATTATCAAAAACCAAAGACAAAAAGGGAATATTGAAAGAAGCAAGAGAAAAGAAATACATAACCTTCAATGGAGCCCCAGTACGTCTCTCAGCAGATTTCTTGGTAGAAACCCTATATGCCAAAAGAGAAAGGGTGACATATTCAGAGTGCTGAAGGAAAACGACTGTCAGCCAAGAATTCTGTATCCAGCAAAACTAACCTTCACATATGAAGGAGAAATAAAGTCTTTCCTAGACAAACAAAAGCTAAGGGAATTCATCAACATTAGACCTGCCTTACGAGAAATGCTAGAGAGAGTTCTTCAGTCTGAAAGAAGACAACATTAAGGAGCAGCAAGAAAACATTTGAAGGTACATAGCTCATTAGTAAAGTAAGTTCACAGACAACCTCAGAATACTCCAGTGTCATAAGGGTGGTAAATAAACTGCTTACCTCCTTAGTATGAAGACTAAAGGGCAACCTTAGCAAGACACTAACATATATGACAACCAAATAAGAGACAGGCAATATTAAAAGATGTTTCTGCAAACAACAAATTGTCAAAAAGTGGGGGAGAATGATGCCAAAGCATAGAGTTGGCTTTGGTTTTTTCTTTTTTCTTAGATGTCAAAGTTAAGTTGTTATTAGTTTAAAATAATTGGTTATAACTATGTTTTTTTCTAAGCTTCACAGTAACCATAATACAAAAACCTAGAAGAGACATACTGAAAATAAATAGTGAGAAAGCAAAATGTAAAGGTAGAGAAAACCACTCAACACAAAGGAAGACAGTAAGACCAGAAAAAAAGGGGGGTGGGGGGAAGGACCCACAAAACAACCAGAAAAAAATAGCAAAATGGCAGTAACAAGTTCCTATAGATCAATAATAAACCTAAATGTAAAGGATTAAATGCCCCAATTAAAAGACACTGAGTGGCTGAATGGGTTATAAAACCAGCGCCAACAATATGTCATCTACAAGAAACTCACTTAACCAATAAAGACACATACCATCTGAAAGTGAAAGGATGGAGAAAAGCATTTCATGCAAATGGAAACCAAAAAAGAGCAGGAGTAGCTATATTCATATCAGATAAAATAGACTTCAAGCTAAGGAAAGTAAAAAAATGATAAGGAAGGTTATATAATGATAAAGGGATCAATTCAACAAGAGGAAACAATAATTCTAAATATATACGAGCAGGAGTAGCTATATTCATATCAGATAAAATAGACTTCAAGCTAAGGAAAGTAAAAAAATCATAAGGAAGGTTATATAATGATAAAGGGATCAATTCAACAAGAGGAAACAATAATTCTAAATATATACGCACCTACCTCTGAGCACCCAGTTATATAAAGCAATTACTATTGGACCTAACTGGAGAGATTGACTCCAATACAATAATAATTGGAGACTTTAACACCACACTTTCAGCAAAGGACAGATCATCTAGACAGAAAATTAACCAGAAAACATCAGAATTACTGTCTACTATAGGCTGACTTGACTTAATGAACATTTATAGAACATTTCATTCAACAGCTGCAGAATACACATTCTTCCCAGCAGGACATGGAACAAAGACTTGGCTTTTCAAAAAAATAAAATTCATAAAACTTTAGTTAGATTAATGAAAAAAAGAGAGAAGACTCAAATAAATAAAATCAGAAATGAAAAAGGGGACGTTACAACTGATACCACAGAAATACAAAGTATTGTGAGGCACTACTACAACTATATGAAAATAAACTGGAAAAAATTCCTGGACACATACAACTTACAAAGGTTGAACCATGAAGAACTAGAAAACCTAAACAGATCAATAAAGTGTAATGAGATTGAAGCAGTAATAAAAGGTCTTCCAACAAAGAAAACCCCAGGACCAGATGGCTTCACTGCCAAATTCTACCAAGCATTCAAAGAAGAACTAATACCAACACTTAAACTCTTCCAAAAACCTGAAGAGGAGGGAACACTTCCAAATTCATTCTATGAGGCCAGCTTTACCCTTATACCGAAATCAGAAAAAGACAAAAAAAAAAAAAAAGTTACGGGCCAATATCCCTAGTCAACACAGATGCAAAGATCCTCAACAAAATACTAGCAAACAAAATCCAGCAACACATAAGAAAGATCATATACCATGATCAAGTGTGATTTATCCCAGGGATGCAAGGATGGTTCAACACACACAAATCTATAAATGTGATACATCACATCAGCCTAATAAGGGGAAAAAACCATACGATCATTACAACAGATGCAGTAAAAGCGTTTGATAAAATCCAGCACCCCCTCATGATAAAAACACTCAACATATTAGGTATAGAAGGAATGTACTTCAACACAATAAAGGTCATGTACAACAAACCCACAGTTAATATCATACTGAATGGACAAAAATTAGAGGCTTTTCCTTTAAGATCTAGAACACGACAAGGATGCCCAGTTTCCCCACACTTATTCAACATAGTACTAAAAGTTCTAACCTGGGCAATAAGGCAAGAAAAAGCAATAAAGGGCACCCAAATAGGAAAGGAGGAAGTCAAACTATCCCTATTTGCAGATGGCAGGATCCTATATAGAGAAAACCCTAGACTCCACCCCAAAATTACTAGAATAAATGAATTCAGTTAATTGTCAGGATACAAAATCAACACACAAAAATCAATAGTCTTTCTATACACCAATAACAAAATAGCCAAAGAAGAAATAAAGAAAACGATTCCATTCATAATAGCTACCAAAAAAATGAAATACCTAGGAGTAAATTTAACCAAGGTGGTGAAAGTCCTCTACAATGAAAACTGTAAAACACTGGTGAAAAAAATTGAAGAGGACACAAATGGAAAGATACCCCATGTTCATGGGTCAGAAGAATTAACATCATCAGAATGTCCATTTTACCCAAAGCAACCAACACATTCAATGCAATCCCTATCAAAATACCAATGACATTCTCCACAGAACCAGAAAAAAAATCTTAAAATTTGTGTGGAACCACAAAAGACCCCGTACAGTGAAAGCAATCTTGAACAAAAGAAACAAAGTTGGAGGCATCACACTTTTTGACTTCTAAATATACTTTCAATCTATAGTAACCAAAACAGCCTGGTACTGGCATAAAAACAGACAAATTGACCAATGGAATAGAATAGAGAGCCCTGAAAACCCATGCACTTACAGCCAACTGGTTTTCAACAAAGGTGCCAAAAATATACACTGGGGAAAGAACAGCCTCTTCAATAGATGGTGCTAGGAAAACTGGAGATCCACATGCAGAAGACTGAAACTAGACCCCTATCTCTCACCATGTACAAAAATCCATCCCTACCAAAATACCAATGACATTCTTCACCAAAACTGAAAAAACAATTCTAAATTCTGTGGAATCACTAATGACCCTGAAATAGCTGAATCAAATTTTGGAAAGGAGAACAAATTTGAAGGCATAATACTTCCAAATTTCAAATTATATTAAAAAGCTTTTATAATAAAAACAGTACTGGCATAAGAACAGATACATCAACCAATAGAACAAAATACAGAACCCATAAATAAACTCAAACATATATGGCTAATTAATTTTTGATAAGAACATCAAGAATATAGAATGGGGAAAAGACAATCTCTTTAATAAATGGTGGTGAGGAAACTGGATACCTACATGCAAAAGGATGAAGTTATTTTACCTTATTTTACACCATACACAAAAATAAACTCAAAATGGATAAAAGTTCTAAATGTAAGACCCCAAACCACAAAATTTGTAGAAGAAAACAACAGGGGGGAAGATCCTTGATATTAGCCTTGACGATGATGTTTTGGATACAACACCAAAAGCTCAGACTACAAAAGCATAAATAAATAAATGGTACTACATCAAAATAAAAAGCAACTGCACAGCGAAGTAAGCAATCAACAAAATCAGAAGTCACCCTACAGGTTGGGGAAAATATATGCAAATCATATATCTGATAAGAGGTTAATATCCAAAATATATAAAGAACTTACACAACTCATTAGCAAAAAGTAAATAAATAAATAAATAGCCCCAAATAACCTGATATTAAAAATGGGCAAAGGACCTGAACAGACATTTCTCAAAATAAGACATAAAAGTAGCCAACAGGTATATGAAAAGTTGGTCGACATCACTAATCATCAGGGAAATGAAATCAAAACCACAATGAAATATGACCTCACACCTGTTAGTCTGTCTACTATAAAAAGATGAGAGATATCAAGTGTTGGTGAGGGTGTGGAGAAAAGGGAACCCTTATACACTGTTGGTGGGGATGCAAATTGGTTCAGTCATTAAGGGAAATAATATGGAGGTTCCTTTAAAAATTAAAAATAGAACTGCCATACAACCCAGCAGTCCCTCTGCTGGTTATATACCCAAAGGAAATAAAACTAGCATTTACTTCATAGATACCTGCACTCCCATGTTCACTGCAATATTAACAATATCCGCAGTATAGAAACAACCTAACTGTCCATCGATAAATTAATGGATAAAGAAATTGTACTCTGTGTGTGTGTGTTTGTGTAATATTATTCAGCATTAATTATTCTCCTTAAGAGGGAGATCCTGCCATTTGCCACACTATGGATAAACCTCGAGGTTATTATGCTAAGTGAAATAAGCCTGACACAAAGAAAAACACTGCACGATCTCACTTATATGTGGGATCCAAAACGAAAGAACTGTCAGATACACAGAAACAGAGAATCAAACCATGGTTACCTGGAGCAGGGAGAAAATGGGAAGAGGCAGGTCAAGGAATACAAAGCTGGAGACGTGCAGGATGAGTTAGTCTAGACCTAATGTACAACATGGGGACTGTAGTCAGCTACATTGCATTGTATTCCAGATTTTCGCTGAGAGTAGGTTTTGGGGCTCTTCCCACATACGAAAAATAGGGTAGCAATGTGAGATGATGGATGTGTCAATTTGCTTGACTACAGTAATTGTTTCACCATGTATATCAAAAGATCAGGTTGTACAGCGCATATAGATACACGAACACACACACACACACACACACACACAATAAAAAAGCAAATTAAAAATATAATCTTATACATGCAAAACTGTCCTTTAAAAATGAGGGAGAAATTGAGGCATTCCAAGATAAACAAAAACTGAAGGGACTTATTACATCTAAACTCCCTTCAAGAAATGCTAATGGGAGCCCTTCAGGTTTAAATGAAAGGACACTAGACGGTAATGAAAGCCATATGGAGAAATAAAGATCTCTGGTAAAGAAAAATATATGGATATTTATAAAAGTTAGTATTATCGTAACTTTGGTTTGTAACTCCACTTTTTATTTTCTATATGATTTATGAGACTAAAGCACACAAAATTATTAGTCTATGTTTTTGGACACAATGCATAAAAATGTAACTTTGTGGGCTAGCCGGTTGGCTCGGTTGGTTAGAGCGTGGTGGTATTACACCAAGGCTAAGGGGTTTGGATCCCCATAGTGGCCAGTGGCCAAAACAAAACAACATGTAATTTTGTGACATCAATAACTGAAAGGGGGTGAGGATGTATTGTTGTATGTTATTGAAGTTAAGGTAGTATAAATTAGAGTGTTATAACTTTAGGAAGTTAAATGTAACCCCTAAGGTTACACAAAGCAAGCAGGTAAAGAATATACACAAAAGGAAATGAGAAGGGAATTTAAATGTTCCAGTACAAAAAATCAACTAAACAAGAAGACTAAAGCAGGAAACAGAATGGACAAAAAAGCCATAAGGCATATAGAATACAAATGGCAAAATGATAGAAGTCTCTCTTTACAGCAGTTATTTTAAATGTAAATGAATTAAACTCTCCAGTTAAAAGAGATTGACAGAATAGATAAAAGTTACGATCCAACTCTATGCTTTCTAGATGAGTCTCACTTTAGATCCATTGACACAAATTGGTTAATAGTGAAAGGACAGAAAAAGATGTTCCATGCAAACAGTAACCAAAAACGAGCAGGGATAGGTATCCTGAGATAAAATAGAGGTTAAATAGAAAGGTTACAAGAGGCAAAGAAGGACATTATATATTAATAAAATGTTCAGTAAAACAAGATGTAACAATTATAAACATTTACTTACCTAATGACAGACCATCAAAATATATGAAGAATTGACAGAACTGATGGGAGAAATACAGTTCTACGATAATAGTTAGAGACTTCAATATCTTACTGTCAATAATGAACAGTAAACCAGACAGAAAATAGATAAGGAAACAGAAGACTTGGACAACACGATAAACAACTAGACTTGAGACATATACAGAACAGTCTACCCAACAACAAAATACACATTCGTTTCAAGTTCACATGGGACATTCTGCAGGACAGAGTATATGTTAGCCCACAAATTAAGTCTCAGTAGATTAAAAAAGATAGATATTATACAAAGTCTCTTCTACAACCACACAGAATGAAGATGGAAGTCAATAACAGAAGGAAAACTGAGAAATTCACAAATTTGTGGTAATTAACACAGTTAGTGGGTCAAAGATGAAATCACAAGGGACATTAGAAATTACTTAAAGATGAATGAAAAACACAGCATACCCAAACTCATCAATGCAGCAAAAGCAGTGCTAAAGGGGAAATTTATACCTACTGAAAAACATGTCAAAAGTCAGGCTAAGCTAGACTTACTTTTAAAAATTGTATTCATTTTTTTTTTCTGAGAAAAAGAATGAATAATATATTAAAAAATTACCAGGGTGTTTGTTGACACCGCCATTGGCCACTCCTTCCTTTAACAAGCCTCTGTTGAGCAGGTGCAATGTGCCGAGCTCAAAACAGCACATTTGGATGTGGCCCAGAGCTAAAGTCAGTGCTGTGTCTGCAGCTGTGGCACTGGCCCTGCTGTAGGTGCCCAGGCCACCCCTGCTCTTGGAGACCACACAGAAAAGAAGGCAGGAGCCTGGGAAATGCTGCTCAGCAGCCTCGGTAGTGCACTGAGCCCACCGGCCACTGCATGTGAAAGCAATTCAATGGTGTGTGTGCCGTTAGCACTATCCTGAAGTACAATTTCTCTCCAGACTAGTTATATGCTGTCGGGCTACAGCAACCGCTACACCACTTGTATGGCTGTGGAATATACTAAAAGGCATATGTACTTCACAGGGCCTGGTTTTCCAAAGCCTTGCAGTTTCAAATACTGACCTTGTGGAGGACAGGAAATTTTCCCCAGGCTATAAGTCTTTGGTGTAAGATAAGGATTTGTAACACAGCAAGGTTGCTGGCTCAAAGACAGACGAGTTACTGACTGTTATGTAAAGATACTGAGAAACTGCTAGAGGGAGAAGGAATATTTGCTAAGATCAAGCTTTTGTTGATAGCCTTACTGGAATGTCATCTGGCTTGTTTCACTGAGAGTTACCAGCCTATATTGTTAAACTATAACCCCACCTTTGTTCTCCTCCTGTAACTTCCTGGTCTGAAAAATAAATGCAGGAAGAGAACCCCAATTTGGTGTTAATTTTCCCAAGGAAGGGATCCCTCTTGCTGGAGGGTCCCGGGAAAGTTAACCACTTCGAGGCTTCTCACTGCTCAGTAGAGATGGGCTTTGAGTAATCCTTTGCCTATCCGTCACCCAGGGGAAGTGGGGTGACAAATCCATGGGGGGCGAAGCAACACAAAGCAGCATATGGCTAGGGCAATTCATAACTAAAGCCAAAACATTTCATTATTTTGGTTATACTAAGTTTCCATTTGTATTGCTAGGGCTAGGGCCCACAGACCCTTCACACCCACTGTACAGACTGGGTCACAGACCCCTCACATGCCAGGTTGGGTCACCAGACCCCTCACATGCAGGTCCATGCTAGGTAACTGGGAAAGATCCTGGGAGCCATTGGCAGACGACAGGAGCTCAGTCCTCAGCTTCCTCAGCAGTGGCACCAGCCTCCAGCAGCAGTAGCGGCCTCACCGTGACCCCCCGCCTCCCTGGGGGTGGGCAGGGTAGGCACCGTGGATCAGAGCCACTCATCCTTCATACTTAAGTCTGTAACCCAGGACACGTGGGCGCATATACGGAATTACATTAGACAATAACCAAGGAACACCTGAGCACACGTGCATATTTACATCTAATGCTTATCCTTCATACTTAAGTCTGTAACCCAGGACACGTGGGCGCATATACGCAATTACATTAGACAATAACCAAGGAACACCTGAGCACACGTGCATATTTACATCTAATGCTTGGCAAGATTCTGAACATCTGAGGGGCCCTGACCATTTTCCTATATTTCCCCTACATACATGTAGCGTGTAACTTCTACCCAGGATTGTAACAGAGAATCTAAGGTTGATAGTACTCCAGCTTTGTTCTGGCTTCTAAAAGCTCCCACCAGAGGGAAGTTAGTAGTGGGGGGCGGGGGTAAGTGAAATCATGCTGGGGAGCTTTTTCTGCCTTTATAAAACAGCAATTTCCTGGGAACTAGAAACTTAGAAAGTGTTTTGGGCTTAGTCATGTCAGCCTGCTGACAGAAACACAGAGGGCCTGAGGTCTCAGCATTTTCAGGAATGGTGTCCCAGACAGAAAGTACAAAATCGAGGCTGCCATAGTGTGAGGAACTCCCACACCCATCACGTCAAGGCTGAAGCTCCCTCAGGCCTAATTTATCTTGTTTTATTATGAGCTATAATCTTCCTTCAAGCTCTTTTAGAAACACAGACCTTTATTTTGATGTTTAATAATACTAGTAAGATAATGGTGATAGTTATGACCTACTGCTCACTTACTCTGTCAGGCATTATTTTAACTGCCTGACATGGATTAACTCAGAAAATGCCTCCAAAAAGTTGCAGGTAATTAGCATTGATATAAATCTTTCACCAGTGAGGGAACTAAGGCACATAAAGGAGAACTGACTTGTCCGAGGTCTCTCAGCCATATGAGAGGAAGAAGGAATAAACACTCAAGTAGTGAAGACAGTAAGCCATTTGGTAAATTCAGAATCTACTGAGTCTCCTGTCATACTGGGTATGCAAAATTCACTTTTACAATTTTAAAATCAACTGTATTGAATGAGGTATAATTTCTGTAATACGTAGTGTACACATTTTTACTACATTTTGATGAGTTATGAAAATTTGTACACTGGCACAACGGGTAATAGAACATTCCATCATATTACAATATTCCCTTGTTCTCCTAGTCAGCAAATCCTCACATTCCCCCGCACCCCCCAAGGAAACAATGGCCTACTTTCTATCCCTCCTGATTAAATCTTTCCTAGAACTTCATACAAAAAATAAAGCAATAAATAATATAATATAGCCATTCTCTTGTGCCTGGCTCAGCACAATCTTAAGATCTATCCATGTTCTTACAGGTATGAGCAGCTCCTTTGATTGCTGAGTGGCATTCTGTCACAAGGTAGTGTTACTGTTCATACTTTTTTCTGTTGATAGACATTTTGGTTCTTTCCAATTTGGGGTTATTATGAGTAAAGATTCTATAAATATTTTTGTACAATTCTTTGGTATATCTGGGGTAAACACCCAGAACTGAAATTGCTGGTCATAGGTAAGGTCATTTTCTCTATAAGCAACTGTCACATGATAGTGTTAATTTGCACTTCATTGATGACTAAGGCTTTTCTAGTACTTATTGGCCACCTATGTATCTTTTTGTGAAATGCCTTTTGTAATATTTTCCTCTTCCTTTGCCCCTTTTAGCTGGGTTGTTTGTATTATTACATTATAACATTCTTTACATAAAGTGGATGCAAGTCCTTTCTTTCTCAGACATACCTATTGGAGATATTTTCTCCCAATCTGTGGTTCTCTTCTTCATTTTCATAATAAAATCTTGAAAAGCAGTTTCAAATTTTAATGAATTCCAACTTGTTTTTTTGCTTTTATGTTTCATGCTTCTTTGTGTTCTGTCTTTAAAATCCCTGCATAACTCAAAGTACTATTAGCTTCTTCTGTTTGCCAACAGAAATCTTGGACTTTTAGGTATATTGTTTACATTCATGACATTTTGAATAATTTTAAAATACAGCATAAAGATTTAGATGCATTTAAAATATATATCGTTATTTTAGCACCATTTTTGAAAACAATCATCTTTTCCCCATCAACTTACCCTGGAACATTTGTTAAAAACCACCCAGTGACTTTCAGTTATAGCACAAAGAAGTATACAGCAGGAAAGAGCATTGCTCCTATTCATAAAAAAAGAAAACAGCAGGGCAGACTTCAACAACTTTTCTTGAATGCATCAGATATCTGAGGTCAGAGTAAAAAGCTAACTCAAAATCTGGAAAGCTACGTGGCTGGAGAAAGAAAGAAGGATCCAAGCAGCTGCTTAACTGAGACAGAGACTGTCAAACATTGTATAAAATTACTCTAATGGAAACGCTACACAACACATAACACCAGATAGGGAATTTTGGCAGAGGTGGAAATTATAATAAAATTAAATGCTAGAAATAAAATACACAGCATGATAAATGATGAATGCCTTCCAAGGGCCATTAGTATACTCAACACTGTGAGGAAAGTATAAGTGATGCTGAAGACGTGTGTGCGCATGCGCCTGTGTTTTACATGTATTAAAGACCCCAAGATAATACACAGTAATTAGAAACATTGCTTGGCTTCTTGGAAAAGAGGCAGTTTAGGACAATGGTCTTCACTATATGCACATGTCGGGAGGCAGCAGGAGAAAGGGAATGCGGTACAGCTCTCTGAGCTTTCAGATATTTCCTGTAGAAGGTTTATTTATTATTAATACACATGTGGCCAATTGTAGTTGATGTGAGAACAGCCATTAAGCAAAGGGTACATAGTTCTATTATAACGATGATGAGTTCCAATACTCATATAAAACAAACACCTGGTAAGTGGCACGCACATAAGCAGTGGACAACTCAGAAAATATGCACATACACTCTCTGCTGTTGTTCAGTTTATGCAATTTATTTCTTGTTTTTAAAAGCTTTCTATTCCAGTGAATGTCTGTGAACTAATATATTTCATTAAATGTTTTGATAACTACATATGAAATACATCAACAATTTGATAAAATCTTTAGATAAAGGCTATTACTCACCTTTAAAGCTTTCTATTCCAGTGAATGTCTGTGAACTAATATATTTCATTAAATGTTTTGATACTACATATGAAATACATCAACAATTTGATAAAATCTTTAGATAAAGGCTATTACTCACCTTTCTCAAACTGATAGATTTTTTCCTTGTAACAAACTTTGAGAGACAGTAAAGTTAGATGATTCATTCAAACTTTCACACATTTAAAACTCAATTATCAGATCTTTAATGAGATATTTTTTGATAAGGGATTTCCTGTATGTGTTGAAATGTTGGATTTCTTTGCCCAATATTTACCTGAGAAGGAAGAATTGAGGATAAAAGCTACGGTCATTCAGGACATTGTCACAGGTTGATCTCCTGTGTGACTTTTCTCAGAGTTCAGATGTCCACAGAAATCATGTTCATATTTATTAAGTGAGGGTTGGTGAGTTTATGTCAGTATCAAGAACCCACAAACCCATGGAACCTCAACAGAGAACAAGTTTATTTTCTTGCTGCAAAAAGTCCAACTGTGTACATGGAGGAAAAACTTCATTTCAGAGTCATTCTTTGACCCTGGTTGCATTCTGATGAGGGATGGATGGGAGAAAATATTGAGAATTTGAGGGATGTATTTAACGAGACTTGTCATTCCATTAGCTAGAGGTTAATGATATCACCCCATTTGGATGACAGGGTGGTTGAGAATTTTAGACTAGGTGTGGCACGAGGGAGAAAAGGAAATGGTTATCAGTGAACATTTCAATAGCTACTATGTGAATACAGGGACTGCCTCTGTAAGTCAGAGAGGGCTGACTTATGGTTAAAGGATTTCTCAAATCCATCACCTTTATTTCTTGTGTGTTTTGGCATACTATTAGGTCTTCATCCTCTGTGTTTTCTGCTGCACTGAGAAAGCTGGCCTTTGGCTAAAGGTTTCACACATTTATTACATTCTAGGTTTTCTCACTGTGTGACTCCTCTGATGATGAATGAGCTTCGACTGCTTGCACAAAAATTCCACATCTTTATTACTTTCTCAGAGCTTTTCTGCAGCATGAGTTTTCTGAGGATTGAGTTCACAGAGTATTTTCCATATTCATTATCTTAATAGGGTTTCTTTCTGGGTGAATTCTCTGATATCCAACGATGTCTGCACTATGGCTGAAAGACTGCCCAGATGAAGTATATTTCAAGAATCCTCTCCTGTGTAAGTTCTGTGCTGTTTGGTGAAGGGTGGTATTGTGCACAGGAAATTCCGATGTTCACTATGTTTATAGGCATGCTCACCTGTGCATTATGTATCATGAGGTTTGATTTCTGGTTCAAAGTTTCCCCATATTCCTTATGTTAATATACTTACTCGCCTGTGTGGGTTTTCTGATGTTCTCTAAGGCTTGATTTCTGGCTGAAAGTTTTCCCACACTTATCACATTTATAAGGTTTCTCCCCCGTGTGAGTTCTCTGATGTACTCTGAGGTTTGATTTCTGACTGAAAGCTTCCCCACACTGACTGCAATTATAAGGTTTCTCCCCGGTGTGAGTTCGCTGATGCTTTCTTAGGACTGACTTCTCACTGAAAGCTTTTCCACATTCATTACATTCATAGGGTTTCTCCCCTGTGTGAGTTCTCTGATGCCCTCTGAGATTTGATTTCTGCCTGAAAGTTTTTCCACACTCGTCACATTTATAGGGTTTCTCCCCAGTATGTGTTCTGCAGTGTACTCTGAGGTTTGATTTCTGACTAAAAGCTTCCCCACAATGATTACATTTATAGGGTTTCTCCCCTGTGTGAATTCTATGATGTCCTCTGAGTTGTGATTTCTGACCAAAAGCTTTTCCACACTGATTACATTTGTAGGGCTTCTCCCCTGTATGTGTTCTATGATGTTTTCTTAGGCCTGACTTCAGTTTGAAAGCTTTCCCACATTCATCACATTTATATGGTCTTTCCCCTGTGTGAGTTCTCCGATGATTCCGTAGGCCTGACATATGGCTGAAAGATTTCCCACATTCATTACATGCAAAAGGTTTCTCGCCTGTGTGCGTTCTCTGATGTACTATGAGGATTGACTTATAGTTGAAACATTTCCCACATTCATTACATTCAAAGGGCTTCTCCCCTGTGTGAGTTCTCTGATGTATCCGTAGACCTGACTTAGCGCTGAAAGCTTTCTCACATCCATCACATTTATACGGTTTCTCTCCTGTGTGAGTTCTCTGATGTTTTCTTAGGCGTGACTTCTCACTGAAAGCTTTCCCACATTCACGACACTCATAGGGTTTCTTCCCTGTGAGACTTTTCTGAGGTCGCGTCAGGTGTGAGTTCATAGCACAGGATTTTCCACATGCATTACATTCATAGGGTTTCTCCCTTATGTGAATTCTTTGATGCGCATTAAAAGTTGACTGACAGCTGGATGTCTCTGTACATGTGTTATTAGCAGAGGATTTATCTGTTGTGTGAATTCTCTGATGTACATGGAAGGCTGAATTACAACTCAAATTTTTTCCACATTCGAATTGTTTCACACCTACGCAAATTCTCTGATGTTCTCTAATGTGTGATTTTTGGCTGAAAATTTTCCCTACTGTGTCAGTTTTTTGAGTGGTCCTACTAAAACTATTTCCATGTTCATTAAACTCACATTGACCCTTCTCCTCTGGATGAATGCTCTGAGTGGTGACATATGTTGATTTATCACATTGGTTTTCCCCAAATTTAGTGAACTTATAAGATTTCTCTTCTTGGTGGGTACTCTTAGATGTAATGAGGGCAGCCTTTTCAAGGAAAGCTTTTCCTTTTTCATTATATTCAAGAGCTTGCCCCAAAGTCTGAATTGTCTGATGTTGCATAACTTTCTCATGACCAAGAACTTTCATATTTTTACTAAAAACAAAAGATTTCTCTCCAGTATTAGTTCTGCCATGCTCAATACTGAGGAACCACTTCTCGCATAAGTTAAGCTCACAATTTTCTCTTGAATATTGACAGTGTGGGGCCCATGGGCTGAGAACCAGGTAAGTAGGCCCTGCAGCGTCACATTTACAGGGCATCATTCTTGCAGGAAAAACATTTATATCCAGATTACATGGTTTTCCTGAAATTTCTTGCTGTGTAGTCAATGATTTGTTGGTGAATAAAACTTGCCACAAACGTTTTCCTTTGTTTTCTGGGCTCTTCTCTGAGAGTTCATTAGGCTGGGAGTCCTCTAAAAATGAAAAAATTAAAAATACTTTATGATACTTAACACTTCTTATGGAATGGGACTTATACACACCAACCCTATTATGTATTTGATTCCTTGGTTTCTGGCTCCATTTCCCAACAATAAGGTAACTCCAAGTGTATATTTTCTGTGTTCCCTTTTTTTGTTTTTAAAAAACCTTTTTATAGTAGAAAGAGAGGAAACTAGAAATGAATACACATGTGTATCTGGCATCTTATAATTTAAAAAACTGAGTAAAGAAGAGGATATAAAGAAAAGTAACACTTGAAATAGAGTATATTTAAGAGAGTTAGATCCCAGAAACAGGGAAGTTAGAGAATGGGATACATTCAGCAAAGATTATCTGCACTAAGTAAATAACAACAACAGCAAAATCAATGGAGAAGGGATTTCAGTGGATTTACCTGAGACAGGGTTTGCATTAAAGAGTAACACTAGAGTCTAGACTCTTGGTCAAATACAGATCACAACGGTAGGACAGTCATTAGCCTACATGATTCCAGTTGGCGCTCAATTTTTTCTATTCTACACATCAACACCAAAATAAATTTATAATGGCACCAACATTTTTCCTCATGTAGGAAGGACTATCCCTGCAGGCCATGCTTTAATTCTCCCTGTGGCATCATCACAGGAACATGGATGTGGACGTGGAAGTATAAAACTAAAGGGAGTTAAAGTCATTTCCCACCTACACTAGGTTCACTGCTGTACCCTGGCTCCGGTGCCTTGGCTATTTTTGTCAAGGCTGTTCAACAGTGAATCTCTCTAGATCATCAAATCCTAACTTTCCTCCTGTCATCTTGCTCACTTGTTTTCCAAAGTCCGGTCTTGCCCCTGTCCAATTCTTATTAGTTCTGCTTTCCACCTACTTTTTAAACATATCTAGTTTTTATAGACTCCGAGAACCTTAAGGATCATGTGTTTCAACCTGGCCCTAGAAACTTTACCAGCATCCTTAATACTTATTTATCATAAATTTCTTGTGTGTATGTGACTGCTATTGCCCTGCGCTATCCGCATTCTATGAAAAAATATCAGGCCTGTGCTAAAAAATATCCAAAGGCCTTTAATACACTGCTGCAGTACCAACAGGTAAAAGATTTAAGAGACATAATTCAGGAAAAGACAGTTTTGCACTAACTGCATGATCATTATGTGTTCCAGCTTCTACTCCCCTGGGTTCACAGTATTTTCTGCTCTAGTCATGACAGGAATCAGTCCCCTCAATGAACAAAATGGTTTATTTGCTGCAATAATCTTACACTCACATTCTTTCCCTAAATCATCCTGCGTTCCTGCCTTAGAACTCTATAGACTCAAGATGCTCTTCAGGCAGGGTAAAGCTATTTCCCAAACCAAAAAGAAAAAAAAAAAAAAGGAAAAACAAAGAAATGAAAAAAAAAAAGACTTCTTCGAAATCTTCCCACAAATTCAAGCAACATTTACTTAAACTTTGAAAATACTTACTGCCTGTATTATTCATTTTAACAAGGGTCACATAAAAAGCACTCACATATCAGAGACTCATGATTTTTTAAGCAAATTACCATCACTGAAATCAGGAGGCATCTTAAAATCAATGACAAGTACATAGTTAAATGGGTGTTTTCTCTTTCTTGGTTGTACTTTGGGCATCTGGACTTAGGGACAGTGTTTCCTGAATGAATCAATATTAAATACCTCTCCCAACTGGCTTTGGAGCTAATCCACATATTTTTAAAAAACATGTCACATACCAGAGTATGAAAGAGTGAAAGAAATACCATTCTTTTTCGGTAGATTATAGTCCAGATGGAGAAAACAGCTCATTCAATAACTGCATGCTCTCTGGCGCAGACTTTCATTTCCTTTTGACACATCCAATCAAGTGGGTTAAGAGTTTACAAAAGGAAGAGAGAAAGTACAGGCTAAAGTATTCTAAGATTATATTATATTATGGATGTAGCAATCTGAGCTGAAATTTAACATGAGTAATAGTGCTTTCTTTCCTTTTTCTAGCTGAGGTTAGCTATTTAATTGTTTTTGTTCTAAGAACTGTGTTTTGGCTTTATAGTTTATACCATCATAGTTTTATCTTTATCACATCTTTTGCTTTGCTTAGTTTTCTTTGAAAACTTTTTTGGTTTTTAAAACAAGTATATGAGACTAAAAATTTTAAGCACTGCTTTAAAGTCCAAAAATTCTAAAACCCATGCTTTTCATTTTAAAAATTTTCTGAATATTGAACAATTTTGATTTTGATTTACTCTTTGATCAAATATGTTTTCAAAGACAAATATTTGTTATTGATTTCAAAATACAGGAATTTAGATTTTTCTCATATTGTTTGCAATTTATAGTTTTATTAAACAAAAATGTCTCCTTTTGTAGAATTTATTGTTGTTTTCCTAAAATACTTTTACATTATGTCAATGTTCCAAGGTCATTTAAAAGAAGGTTTATTTGTTGTTTTCAGAGTAGTTTTTAAAGACCGTTAGATTCACTTTATAAAAGATGCTACTTATAACTTCTAGAGCAGGGGTCAGTAAACTTTTTGAGTAAAAAGCCAGAGAGTCGATGTTTTAGGCTGTGCTGGTCATATGGTCTCTGCTGCAGCTACTCAACTATGCCTTGCAGCATGAACCCACAAGTGAACGGATATGGATATGTTCTGGTAACTCTTTCTTTACCAACACAGGCAGCTGGTAGGACTTGACCTACCAGGCTGTAGTTTGCTGAGCACTACTCTTGAGTCTCAGTTGTTGATCTGGTATGAAATCAGAGAGAAACATTAAAGTCCACAACATCTAAAATGTTCCTACTTCTCCTTACAACTATTGCAGTTTTTTATGATATTTATTTGGTGCAAAAATATTAAAAATGTTTATAATCCTTTTAAATTTATTTTTAGAGTTATTAAAATGCCCCTCTTCTCATCTGTTTTTTGACCTGATTTTGATCTGAATTAGATAAGGAAACACAATTATTTTTATGTTTATTGCCTTAACAACTCATAACCCTATTTTGAACTTCCCAAATTATTTTCAATCTCTGATACCATCTGATAGCATTTTCTCTTAAGATGTGAACTTAATCCCCTTACACTGGTTGATATGGCAAATATATTATGCCTATATTATGCCTTGGGTATGCATAGAAAGGCCTGCTTTCAAGGTTAGCCCCTGCTGGCATTTGGGAACTTAGATTTTGAGAGGTTTCCCAACTCCTACAACTTCTAAGAGGGGCTCATTGTGCCAAAACTGTTTGTACAAACAATATGACTTATGCTAAACCCTTACTTTCCATTTGAAAGTTTGGGATTTTGGTATATGTTAGACAGAGGGTGCCTACGTGAGCAGCCCGTAAAAACCCTTGGCACTTTCTGGGTAGACAACATTTCACATGTGCTGCCACAATTCATTGCTGGGGGCATGAGGTGTGTCCTGTATCAACTCTTGGAAGCTTGTGCCTGGCTTCCTCTGGACTTTGCCCCACGCACCTTTTTTCTTTGCTCATTTTGCTTTGTATCCTTTCACTCTATAAATTTTAGCCATAAATGTGACTATACGCTGAGATGTGTGAATCCTCCTAGCCAATCAGTGAACCTTCTGCCAGTGTTCAACAACTCACCAAAGGAGCTCCTGTTTAGAAATTCTTTCTCTTTCTCTAATAACCATGGATCTCCTCCTTGTTCCAGTGTGAAGATCAGTTCTGGTTTTGTAAAGCAGTTCCCTGTATATGGGAGATCATTCAGAACTTAGAGTTAGCTGCACAGGTTCTGCTGTCCCTGAGTGTGAAGGAAGGCACAGCTTCACAAGCGGCACACTGAAGGTGCTCACTGTACCTTTTTCCGGGGAACTGACAACAAAAAAACATTTTTTTCTCTCCCCCAAAAACATTTTCTTATGCTCCTAAATGATTACTCTCCTTAAATCCCTGAACTGCAAGCCGATATAACATTAAACTGTAAAACAGTCAATGACTTGGGTTTCAAATAAGATACTTCATGGGGACATCTACATCTGGCCATACAGAGTAAAAGGCACTGATTTACCTCTCCATATCAGACATCTAAAAAAACCCACAAAATATATGCAATGGCATTTATACTTTAGACAAAAGGCAGTGCAGACAGGGACTTTGAGGCTAGAAACAAATGAGGTGAGCCCTGGGATTACAACAGGTTACCGCTGACAGAGTTCCCAACCCATGGCAGAAAGAGAGACCACCAAAACAGAGCCTGGTGGGTTCGGTCAGTGGAGGAAACAGAACCAGATGTTTAAGGAAGCCACGGGTGCCATAACTGTGGGTTAAAATACCAGAAAAGAAGGAGCTGTGCTGACACAGAATCTTGGAAATCTGTAGAAGGGGTCTCCTGAGTACCGATTGTGTAAGCACATAAGAAAACCACTTGAGGTTGAGGAAAGACCAATGAAAAAAAATAGGCTGAAAAATCACCAAAAGCATACACAGAGGTAAAAAGTTTATGTTACCACCAGACAGGGAAGGAAAACCTCCTAATTCACGACATATTAAGTAGAACAACCAGAAGGGTACTGCCTTACTAGAGGGGCCAAATCAGTTTTAGACTAAAGTGAGCTTTGAATCCCATGTAACAAATCTTAAAATAAACCTTGAGGCTGGCTGGTTAGCTCAGCTGGGTAGAGCACGGTGTTGATAACACGAAGGTTCAGGGTTTGACCACTGTTACTAGCCAGCTGCCAAAAATACCCCCAAACCTTGAACAAATTAAATTAATTCCAAGTAACATAACTACATCCCAGAAAAGGCCAAAAAATATTTAAAAAAAAAAAAAATACAACAAAGTCTAGCACCTAACAATGTAAAATTCACAATATCCAGCAACCAAAAAAAAAAAAAAAAATACAACAAAGTCTAGCACCTAACAATGTAAAATTCACAATATCCAGCAACCAAAAGAAATTACTAGGTATGAACAGAAGCAGGGACAAATGACTCTTTTTTTGTTCTTGGCAGCTGGCTGATACAGGGATCGAACCTTTGACACTGGTTTTATCATCACCACTCTCTACCCACCTGATATATGACTCTTACCAAGAAGAAAAGTCAATCAGTAGCAACAGAATAAGAAATGACACATAATGATAAAATTACCAATTAAGGACATTAAAACAGAAGTTATACTCCACATGCTGAAGAAGAGAAAAAAAACATGAACATGTTGAGAAGAAAAAAGGGAAGTTATCAAAATAAGTTCCAAACTGAAATTCTAGATATGAAAAATATAATACCTAAAATGAAAAAATAAACCAACCAAACAAGAAAACACTGGATTTAGGATTAATGCCAGTACAGACAACACACAGATAAACAGCATAAGACAGATGAATGGTGTTAAGACATAGCAATGAAAACTATGAAAGAAGAAATTCATAGTGAATAAAGACAGGAAAATAAGAAAAGGAGTTATGTCGAATAGTCTAAAACATATATACTCAGCATTCCAGAAGAAAGAAGGGAGGAGAGAAATTTTTTAAAAACAGTGGCCAAGGGCCGGCCCGGTGGCGCACTGGATAGTGCGCCGCTTGGGAAGCGCGGCGGCGCTCCCGTCCAAGGGTTCGGATCCCACATACGGACCGGTTCCCGCTCACTGGCTGAGCGGGGCGTGGGAGCAACACCGAGGGTTGCGATCCCGTTGCCGGTCCCTGGTCCGGTACGGGGGCAACACTGAGGGTTGCGATCCGTTGCCGGACACGGAAAAAAGACAAAAGACAAAAAACAACAAAAAACAGTGGCCAAAATGTTCCAACTTTGATTAGGTTTATAAACCCTCAGATCCCAGAGGACACGGAGAAGAAACATAAAAAAAACCCCACAGCACGGTCCATTACAATGAAATTGCTGAAAAACAGTGATAAAGGGAAAATCATACACAGAAAGACACATAATCTGTAAAGAGGAACAAAGATAAGGGTTTAAGGTGAGTTCTCAGCAGAAACTGTGCAAGCCGAAGACCAGAAAGTGACACTTTTAAAGTACTGGGGAAAAGAAATCAACCTACAATTCTATACTTTGCAAATATGTTTCGGAAAACAAAAGCTGAAAGAATTTATCACCAACTGATATGTGTTACAAGAGAAGTTAAAAGAAATTTTCCATACAGGAAAAAAAAAAAAGAAGTGGAAATTTGGATTTACACAAATAAATTTACAGAGAAAAAGAACACCACAAACTAGAGGAAAGAATAAAATAACTAGAATAAAAATAAAATACACTTTTCTCCTTTTTAGAACTCTTTTCTTTAAATGGCAAATTATCTTTTAAAACAACAACACTGTATTGTGGGGTTTATAATATATATGTAAGTAAAATACATGACAACAACAGCACAAAAAATGAAAGATAAAATGTGGAAAATTATTATAAGATTCTTATAATATACATGAACAAATTATTTGAAGGTAGACTGTGACAAGTTAATGATGTATATTGTAAATGCTACAGCAACACATACATGTACGAAAGAGGCATAGCTAATAGATCATAACATAGATAAAATGGAATCATTAAAAACACCCAATCCAAAGAAGGCAGGAAAAGTGAAAAAAAGGAAAAAAATAACAGATGTGAAAAACTGTTAGCAAATAGCCACATAACATATTTAAACACATCTTTATCAATAATATCAGTAAACATAAACGGTCTAATCATTGTAATTAAAAGGCAGAGACTGACAGGATGAATACAAAAGCAAGACCTGTCTTAGCCTGTTTTCTCTTAGTCTGTTTGGATTGTTATAACAAAATACCATAAATTCGGTGGCTTATAAACACAAACACTTATTTCTCACAGTTCCACATCTGGGAAGTCTAAGAGCAGGATGCCAGCATGGTCAGGTTCGGGTGAGGACCTCTTCCAGGTGGCAGACGGACAAATTCTCACTGTGTCCTCACACAGTGGAAAGGGAAGGGATCTCTCTCAGGAGTCGTTTATATGGGCACCAATTGAATACACAAGGGCTCTGCCCTCAGGATCTAATCACCTCCCAAAGGCCCCACCTCCTAACTCCATCACCTTGGGAGTCAAAATTCCAACATACAAGTTTTGGGGGGAGAAAACATTCAGCATAATATAGCACCAACTTCATGATGTCTATAAGAAATCCACTTTAACTATGAGGACACAGATAAGTTATAAATAAAAGGAATAAAAAAGATATCATGCAAACATACTAAAAAAAAGTCTGAGTGGCTTTATTAATATCAAAGTCAAATTCAAGAATTTAATATCAGGTAAAATGTTGTCTGGGATAAAGAGAAATACCAAATAATGATAAAGGAAATAATTCATTGAGAGGACATAACCACCCTCAGTGTTTTTCCATCTCAAGATATTTGAGATTTACATTTTCTACTCCAAGAAACATGAAGCAAATCCTACAGAAACTGAAATAACCAAATCCACAATTACAGGTGGACAGTAACACTCCTTTCTCAGTAATCAATAGAACAACTAGATAACATAAGAGAGAAAATGGAAGACTTGAGCAATACTATCACCCAACATGAATCAACTCCCATCTGTAGAACCGACCGAAAAAGAAAACATTATCTTCAAACACATATGAAACATTTAATCAGGATAAATCATAGGTTGGGTCCTGAAATGAGTGTAAATAAACTTAAAAAAATTAAAACTTTGTTCTCCAAATAGGAATTAAATTAGAAATCAATAACATTAAGACTTTTTAAAAAAAGACAAATATTTGAAAATTAAAAAAACACTTTCTATTGAAGATACTGAGTAGAAGTACTTCTCTCTATTTTTCATGGTAAGTAAAGCTTAAAACTCTGGACATTATCTAGAAAAGAAACAGAAGACACCAAATGGTGAGGAGAGGACAGCG
>NW_007729784.1:101922-109270 GCF_000696425.1 Galeopterus variegatus | reverse complement strand
TGAGTAGAAGTACTTCTCTCTATTTTTCATGGTAAGTAAAGCTTAAAACTCTGGACATTATCTAGAAAAGAAACAGAAGACACCAAATGGTGAGGAGAGGACAGCGGACTGGCTACGGACCTCAGAACCCAAGGAAAGATGCTGATGAGGTCCCTGCATCTTCTCTCTGGCCTGATATATCTCAAACTAGAAGCTAGAGAAGCTGGCAATGAGCAACACTAATGTGTGCACAAAGGAAAAAAAACCTCCAAAAGCTTGCTCTCTCTAGCCAGAGGTCCAGGAAAGAAGCAGCCTAGCAAGACTGAAAACTTTTAGACAATAACTATTCTTATTCCAGCCAAACACCACATAAAAAATGCATCTTCATGCCACCCCTGCTGTGAAAGGCTATGTGTGGAACCCAGACTTCTGTCCTCCCCAGGCTGTAATAAGGTGCCCTAACTCCTCCACCAGCGTGGTGTCAGACAAGGCTGGCTGAGTGGGGGCCAGGACATTTCTCCCTGCCAGGCACTAACAATGCCCTCTGCCCTCACAGCATTATTAAGTCACAGGGGGCCAGTAACAAGGCATCTCGACCCCTATCATGCAGGGTGGTATCAGCAAAGACTTACTGGGGAGACTGAACTGCCATTACCACCCAGCACTAACGACCACCTGCTCCCTCCAGGTGTGAACAGAGTTTGAGCTGGGAACCTGGACTTTCAGCCGATCTTGTGGAAAGCAGGTAGTACCCCTCTTCCCCTGCTGCACTGGCGTCAGAGAAGATCTGCTACATCAGAAGATTTAAATAAGACCGAGATCTTATAATATTCAAAATGTACGGGTTCAAGAACTTAGACAGTTTCATCTCGAGTGAGCAAAGACAATCAACACACGCCAACACCAAGATGACACAGATGTTAAGACTGTCAGAGCGTCCTATAAACGTCTACAAAAGCAATAATGAACATGACTGAAACAAAAACCAGAAATCTCAGCAGAGAAAGAGAAGATATAACTAACAGAAATAAGAAGATATATATATATAAAATGGACATTTGGGAGTTAAAAAATAACTAAAATCTCACTGGATGGGTTCAACAGCAGAATAGAGAACAGAGGAAAGAATCCATGAACGCTGAGAAAGAACATTAGAAACTACCTGTGTTAGTCCACTTTGTGTTGCTCTAACAGAAATACCTGGAACTGGGTGATTTTTAAGAAAATGAAATTTATTGCTCACAGTCTCTGAGGCTGGGAAGTCCAAAGTCTAAGGAACACATCTTGTGGTGGTGACAGTGACCCAGGGGTCTCACACTGCAAGATGGTGGAAGCAGAGAGAGCAGAGAGAGAGAAAGACAGACAGACAGACTCTCCTCATCATTTAAAGCCCCCAGACCCACACCCCTGATCACCATTTTTAATCCATTCACTACTGCACGATCCTACAATCCAAACACCTCTTCAAGGCTCCACCTTTCAATACCATCATAGGATTTTCCACCCTCTTAACAGTCACAGTGGGGGCTAAGTTTCCAATACATAAGACCTGGGGGACACAACTCAAGCTTCAATGAGTTTTGGGGGGACATGATTTAATCCACTACACTACCCAACCTGAACCACAGACAAAACAGATTAAAGCCACAGGGAACCGTGAGACTATAACATAATAGCTAATATTTGCATCAAGGTTGTTCCAGAAAGAGGCAAAGGGGAGGACCTGAAAAGTATTAGAAGAAACAATGGCTTACCAAATTAGTGGCTACTAGGGTTATGGGGGTATTAAGGGGAGCTGGGGTGACTAACTGTAAAGGCGCAGGCTGAAGATCTCTGCGGTAATTAACAGTTCTGTTATCTTGATTGTGATAGTGGTTACATAAATCTATACATGTGATAAATGATACAGAACTATACACACTTTCAACGTCAAGTTTCTGGCATTGATTACACGATTGTACTATAGTTATGTAAGATGTAACCACTGGAACATTGCAGCATTTAGGATTTAGAATTACTATGTCTCCTGGGCAGACTGACCCTTCTGTCATTATGTAAAGTTGCTCTGTCACTGGTAGTTTTCTTTGCTCTGAAGTCTACATTTCCTGATGTTACTATAGCCAATCCTGCTTTCTTATGATTAATGTATCTGTGGTGTATCTTCATCTACACTTTTACTTTCAATCGACTTATTTTTGAAGCAAATTTCTTGTAGACAGATGTAGCTGGATCATTTTTTAAAACTATGTCAATCTTTGTCTTTTAATTGGTACATTAAAATTATTACTGTAACATTATTGATATGCTAGGGCTTAAATCTGCCATTTTATTTTATTTTGTTCCCTCTGTTTTTCATTTGTTTTTTTCCACCTTCCTGTGGGCCTCTTGAATGCTCTTTTAAAATTCCACATTATTTATCTGTATAAATAGTGTTTCTGAGTGTATCACTTGCATAGTTTTTTTAGTGGTTACTCATACTACATATTAAATTATACATGTATGACATCACAGTCCACTGGTGTCAACATTGTACAAGCTCAGGTGAAGTGTAAAGATAAAGGGATCTGCTGTGGATTGACTGAATTGTGTCCTCAAAGTTCATATATTAAAAGCTGAATTTCCATTGTTACTGTTGAGGGTGGGAAACCCTGTTATGGTCATTGAAAGGTGGGGCCTTGAAGAGGTGATTGGATTGTAGGACCCTGCTGTAGTGGATGGATTAGTAACGGTGGTCGAGGGCATGGTTCTGAGGGCACATGAAAGTGCTCTCTCTCTGCTCTGACACTGTCTGCCATGTGAGACTCCTGCACTGCTCTAAAGCCACCATGAAAGAAGACCCCCAGCAGATGTGTTTCCTGGACTCTGAATTTCCCAGCTTCTGAAACTGTAAGCAATAAATAGTCTCTTTATAAATTACCCAGTTCCAGGTATTTTGTTATAAGCAAAAGAAACAGACTAATACAGGATGCTTTAAATTCCTTTACTGCTCCTTGTTTATAGTATGATAATCTTAAATATTTCCTCTCTATACACTCAGAACCACATCAGGAAACGCTATATTTTCTCTTTTCACCATCAAAGGAAAACTCAAGAGAGAGGGCCCGTCTGTCGTATTTACCCACATTTTTACTCTTTTCATCGTTCTTTCTTCTTTCCTGATGCTCTAAGTGTTCAGTCCCTGGAACTGAGGGCCTGACTTTTAGAAAGTCCCATCCTTCAGTTTCATTTCTCTGTCTCTGTGACCATGAGCAGGCTGTACCCAGAGTGGAACACTGTGACTGTTTCCCTCAGTCAGGCCAGATGTTAATCTTAACTCTGTAAAAGAAGACACCCAAGGGCCGGCCATGGCTCACTTGGGAGAGCATGGTGCTGACAACACCAAGTCAAGGGTTAAGATCCCGTTACCAGTCATCTTTAGAAGAAGAAGAAAAGAAAAAAAAAAAAAAAAAAAAAAAAAAATAGGAAAAGCCTTGATTAGTTAGCAGCCATGAAACCATATAGAGAACGCTTGGGGCCTAAAGTATGTAATATTTGATGCAAGTTTCGTCTTTTGTTAGTTAAACTCATTGGGTCTGTTTAAAAATGGCAAACTATACACCATATGTATGATGACCGTAGGGGACAGGGGTGGATGTTTTCCACATTTGTACACAGACTGCATAGCAATGTGACTTATATATACTCTGTCATGGCATGAGATACTTTCCCTATGGATGTGAATTTATTGGATATTCTAGAATGTCTTCAAATTTTCAAGATGAAAATATTGTCATAGATTACCTAAGGAAACCTCTTTATTTTACATAGGAGGAAATAGTCCTTTTAAAAGAATGCTATACCTAATTTGGGGAGAATCTAGGTCTTTACAATATAGCTCACTTTTCAGAGTGCCTTTCTGTTAGGTAAGCAAATTATACGCTCATTCCTCCCTGTTTGAGTTTTGTAAGTGGGCACTCCTTAACTCTTTGTCAGCTTTATTAAGCTGGGCTAACTTCCTAGGGCTAAACATATAACCATTTTTCATTTCTTGGCAATCTGTTCTATTAAATTTGCATATTCAAATATGCAGCATTTATGTCTGATCTCTAAAAGAAAACTCACTAAATTCCTAGTAGGATTATTCTCTTTCTCTTTGGCTAGGGACAGAGATTTGAATAACAGCTGAGAGAGAAAGCAGAAGTTAGGCAGTGCTTTCATAAATGAAATTAGCCAGTTTCTACAATTTAAAGGTTCTATTTGTAATTCTAAAAACCTTTTCCCTTTCTCCTTGCTTAGCTTCAGGCATGAATAAAAGTGTTGAGGAAGGGGGAAATGTTTGCTTTTCTTCCTCTTAATGGGTAAAAGATAAGTGAGTGCTGAATTTACAAAATACTCTGCTGGTTCTGGATTGTAGATTCACAGAAAAGTTCCACAGAAATGAGAATTCTCATATACCCTGCACCCAATTCCCCCCAGTTAACATTTTAAATTACTACATTAGATTTCTCACAACTAAAAATACAATATTAATACATTATTAAATAAAACCCATACTTTATTCAGATCTCCTAAATTTTTTTTTTTTTTTTTACCTAACATCTTGTTCTGTTCCATGACTCCATTCCAGATTCTACATTAGTTGTCATATCTCCTTAGGCTCCCTAGACTGTGTCTTGCTTTTGATAGCCTTAAAGGACGCTGTGAATGTCTTCAGTTTGGGGTTGTCTGATGTTTTTCTCACAGCTGAACTGGGGTTACGTATATTTGGAAGAAAGCTCATGGAGGTAAAGTATCTGCCCATCATGGGTATCACATCCCATCATGGGTACATGCTATCAACAGACCTATCTCTGATGACATTAAAGTATTAGTCTGGGTTCTCCAGAGAGACAGAATCAATAGGATATGTTATAAACATATGAGAAGGGATTTAGTAGGGGAATTAGCTCACATGATTGCGAAGAGAAGTCCCAGGATAGGCTGTCTGTAAAATGGATGCTGGTAATGGGCTCAGTCCAAACCCGAAGGCTTCAAAACCAGGGAAGCCAATGGTGTCCTTGGTATAAGTCCTGGAACCCAAAAGCTGAAGAGTCTTGAGCTCTGACGTACACAGACAGGAGAGAAGAGTGTATCACAGCTCCAGCAGATAGACAGAGTGACTTGCCTTTTTTCCTCCATATCTTTTTTCTCTTGGAGCCCCCAGTGGACTGGATGGCTCCTACCCATATTGAGGGCAGATCTTTCCCACCCAGTCCTCTCAAGCTCTCATGCTAATCTTTTATGGAAACACCCTCATGGACACACATGGAAAGACAGATTTACGAGGTTTCTTGGCATTCCTTAATCCAATCAAGTTGACACCTAGAATTAACCTTCACACCTTAATTACCTGGAATACACTACCTCAGCCAGGTAACTTAAACTTTACACTGTAAAGTTACTCATTTTTTCCCGTGTGTACTGTACATCTTAGAAGGAAGTCACAAGCACAGCCCACTAAAGCAGTGCAGAATTATAATCTACTTTCTTGAGGAGGGAGTAACTACATAAATTATTAGGAATTCTTCTGTCTGGGAAATTTTTCTGTTGTCTCCCATATATTTATTTATTCAATCACTTACTTATATCAGTATGGGTATTTTCGACTTTGAGTTATAAACCAATAGTGTTATTTATTTTATTGCTCAAATTGTTGCAACTTTGGCTATCAGAAGCATTTTCAGTTGCTCCTCTGTTCCTGGGCACACCTCCATTGTTTTGTTTTTTGAGCACATCTGTACTTTCTGGCTCCACAAGATGCTACATGCTCATCTTGTACATTCCCAGCCCCAGCCCTAGAATCAGCCATTTCTCCAAGAAACTTTGGTTTCTTTTACTGTAGAAATGTACTAGAAACTATGTTTTGCCAATTTTGTTGATCTTTTTAAAGAACCAACTATTGGTTTCGATGATTTTCTATTCNTGTACTAGAAACTATGTTTTGCCAATTTTGTTGATCTTTTTAAAGAACCAACTATTGGTTTCAATGATTTTCTATTCTTTATTTATCTCTTCTCTAATGTCTGTAATTTCCTTTCTTCTGCCAGCTTTAAGTTTAGCTTGCTCTACTTACTCTAGTTCCTTAAGATATAAAGTTAGGTTATTGATTTAAAATCCTTGCTCTTTAATCATGCATTTATAGCTATAAATTTCCATCTTAGCACTGCTTTCACTGCATCATAAGTATTGGTATATTGCATTTTCACTTCTATTTCTCTCAAGATATTTCCTAACTTCTCTTGTGATTTCTTCTTTGACCCATCGGCTGTTTAAGAGTGTGTTTGTTGTCCACATGTTTGTGAATTTCTAGTTTTCCTGATATTCATTTATAGTTTCATTAATTGTGATTGGACAAGATACTCTGTATGATTTCAGTCTTAGAATTTATTAAGACTTGTTTTGTGGTCTAACACAGAATGATCCATATGACTTGAAAAAAATGCATTCTGCTAAGGTCGGGTGCAGTCTTCTGTATACGTGTTAGGTTCAATTGGCTAACAGTGTTGTTCAAGTCCTCTATTTCCCTACTGATATTCTGTCTGTTCTATCCATTATTGAAAATGAGGCATTAAAATGTCCAACTATTATTGTAGATTTGTCTATTCTCCCTTCAATTTGGTTACTGTTTCATTCATATATTTTGGGGCTCTGATGTTTGGTGCATATGTTTACAACTGTTATGTCTTCTTGGTAAACTGACACCTTTATCAATATATAACGTCCTTTTTGTCTCTTGTAACAGTTTTTGACTTAAAGTCTATGTTCTCTGATATATGATAGCTATCCCTACTTTCTTCTGATTACTATTCGCATGGAATATCCTGTTCTACTGCTTCACTTTCAACCTATTTATGTCTTTAGATCTAAATTAAGTCTCCATAGACAGCATACAATTGGTTTGTGGTTTTAAAATTCATTCTGCCAATCTATGCCTTTTGGTTGGGGAGTTTAATCCATTCACATTTACAGTAATTACTGATAAGGAAGAACTTAACTTCAGCCATTTTGCTACTGGTCGTGGGTATGTCTTATAGTGTCTTTGTCCTAATTTCCTCCATTACTATCTTCTTTTGTATATAATTGATTTTTTTCTTTTGTAGTGACACATTTTGATTCTCTTCTCATTTCCTTTCATGTATATTCTATGGATATTTTATTTATGGTTATCAATGAGATCACATATAACCTATAAAAAAATTTTTTTTTTTTTTTTGTCTTTTTCTGTGTCCGGCAATGGATCGCAACCCTCAGTGTTGCCCCCGTACCGGACCGGGGACCGGCAACAGGATCGCAACCCTCGGTGTTGCTCCCGTGCCTCGCTCAGCCAGTGAGTGGGAACCGGTCTGTATGT
>NW_007729784.1:100108-101379 GCF_000696425.1 Galeopterus variegatus | reverse complement strand
GCCTCGCTCAGCCAGTGAGCGGGAACCGGTCTGTATGTGGGATCCGAACCCTCGGGCGGGAGCGCCGCCGCGCTTCCCAAGCGGCGCACTATCCAGTGCGCCACCGGGCCGGCCCAAACCTATAAAATTTTTTATCCAATCTGACAACCCCTGTATAAAAGCTATTATTTTTAGACTATTTACACTTAAGGTGATTATTATTATAGGTGGATTCTTAAAAAACTTTTCTATTTGTGCATTTGTTCTTTGGTTTCCCCCCACACACTCCCTCTTAAAATTTTTTTGCATTGTTATTTGTTTATTTTGAATATTCATGAATGCACTCTTATTTTAAACAGCATTTTATATCAATCCATTTTATTTCTTCTCCTGGTATATCATTTATACTTCCTTTAAAATCATTATAATGATTGCCCTAGTGTTTACAATATACATTTTTATGTAATCTATGTCATTTTACAATACCACTATAACTATACCACCTTATTACACAGTATTTCCTGTAACCCTTGCTATCCCTTGTGGCCCTGCTCTCATTCATTTCACTTATCCATATGATTTAACCACCCAACACATCATTACTCTTACTGTTATTTTCAACTGGATCCTGGACATGCTAGGTATTACATTATGAGAGTCTGGATCTTCTTTATCTCCTGATTTAGTAGGCTTCCTGTGAGCCCAGGCAGCTGTAGAGGGAGACACTGCTTCTTACTGTTGGGTGAGGTTGGGAGTCCTGGTTCTCCCTCTGTTTGGCTTCTACTGACGTTTGAATATTTATTCCTTCCAAAACTTCTGTGAAATTAAATTGTCACTGTAATGGTATTAAGAAGTAGAACCTTTAAGAGATGATTAGGCAGAGCCCTCATGGGGAGGATTAATGCCATTATAAAAGAATGAGTTTGGTCCCCTTCTCTCTCTTGCCCTTTTTGTCCTTCTGCCTTCTGCCATGTGATGATGCAGCAGGAAGGCCCTTGCTAGATGCCAGCACCTTGATATCAGACTTCCTAGCCTCTAGAACTGTGAATGAAAAAGTTTCTGTTCATTATAAATCACCCAGTCTGCAGTATTTTATCAATGGAAGCACAAAACAGGGAAACAAATTGATTCCAGAGGAGTGGGGTGTTACTATAACAAACACCTGAAAATGTGGAAGCAGCTTTGGAACTGGGTAATGGGTAGAGGCTGGGACAGTTTTGAAGTACATGCTGGAAAAAGCCTGTATTGCCATGAATGAAGCATTAAGGGCAATTCTGGTGAGGGTTCAGCAG
>NW_007729784.1:98257-99530 GCF_000696425.1 Galeopterus variegatus | reverse complement strand
CTGGGTAATGGGTAGAGGCTGGGACAGTTTTGAAGTACATGCTGGAAAAAGCCTGTATTGCCGTGAATGAAGCATTAAGGGCAATTCTGGTGAGGGTTCAGCAGAGCTGTAGGGAAAGTCTGGAACTTCTTAGTGACTATTTAAATGGTCATAATCAGAATGTTGGTAGAAATATGGATGGCAGAGGCAATGCAGATGATGTCTCAGGCAGAAATGAGGAACAACGTATTGGAAACTGGAGAAAAGGTCATCCTTGTTACAAAGTGACAAAGAACTAGGCTGAATTGTGTCCATTCCTGAGGCCTTTATGGAAGGTGGGATTTAAGAGTGATGAACTAGAATATCCAGCTGAAGAAATAATCTAAGTGAAAGACAGAAGGGGCAGTGTGGTGTCTCTTAACTGCATATGTTAAAATGTAAGGAGGTAATAAATTTAAAGATGAACTTTATAATCAAAAGGGAAGCAAAATATAGAAAACTGGAAAACACCCAGGCTGGCCGTGTATAGAATAAAAAAGCATGTTCAGAGGAGAAAACCAAGGATGTGGCCAAGTGACCTTTTGATAAAGAGAACAGTATGGATAAAAGGAAGCGAGATGCTATTTGCTAAGACAATGGGAGAATGACCCCAAAGGCACTTCAGAGATCTTCAAGGTTGCCACTCCCATGCCAGGCCCAGAATGCCAGGGCCTTGAAGGTAGAAAGGATTCCAGAGAGGAGCTCAGTAAGTCATAATAATGAACTCTGAATATGAATCTGTCCATGAACTTTTGAAGACCCCTCATGTACTGTGTTTATGAATTGTAAGATTCAACATAGTAAAGTTATTAACTCTTACAAAATTCATAATTTATTAACTTAATTCCTATTAAGCACTCAGCAAGATTATTTTTTAACATAATGATAAGACTATTCCAATATTTACATGCAAAGGCAAAATAACTACAATAGCTAAAACAATACTGACGAAGTGCAATGTGCAAAGCAACACTCTACCTGATTTAGAGAACCCAGAAACAGACCCACGCAGTACAGCCAACTGCTTTTTGACAAAGGTGAAAAAACAATTCAATGAAGGATAAAGGTGCTGGATGGAGCAAATGAATATCCACAGGCAAAAAAAACCCCACTCAACTTCAACTTCACAACCTACACAAAAATTAAGTCAATATACACCATAGATGTAAATATAAAATGTGAAAAATGTAGGAGAAGATCTTTGGATCAAGGACTTGGTGAAGAGTTCTTAAACATGACCAAAAAAAAAAAAAAA
>NW_007729784.1:93268-97639 GCF_000696425.1 Galeopterus variegatus | reverse complement strand
GCTATTCACCTATTAAAACCACTATTAAAAAATATAGCAACAATGCCACATACTAGCAACAACAGGGATAAGTAGATCTCTCATACACTGCTGGTGGAAGTGAAAAATGGTACAGCTACTCTGGAAAATAATTTGTCAGGTTCTCAAAGAACAAAACATATACTTACCATGCGATCCAGCAATTAACTCCTGGGCATTTGTCCCAGAGAAATAAAAACTCATGTTCACACAAAAATCTGAACATGAATGTTCATAGCAGCTTTATTTACAATAGCCAAAAACTGAAAACAACCAAAGTGCCCTTTTACAGGTAAATGGCGAAACAAACTATGACACATTCATAGAGTAGAATAAAAGGAATGAACTACTGATACAGACCACCACTTGGATGCATCTCAAGAGCATTATGCTGAGTGAAAAAGCCAATCTCAAGACATCGAACATCATATGATTCCTTTTATGTAACATTCTTGAAATGGAAAAATTATAAAGATGGACACTAGATTAGTAGTTGGCAAAGATTAGGGATGGTGTAGAATAGGGGATAGGTGTGACTATAAAGTGGTAGCACCAGAGAGATATTTGTGGTGACGGAACAGATCTGTATCTTGGTTGTGGTTACACGCATCTGTACATGTGATAAAATGGCACAGAGCTATTGACACCCATTGTACCAATTTCTTTTTTTCTTTGTTTTCTTTGGCAACTGGCAGATACAGGGATCCAAACCCTTGACCTTGGTGTTATCAGCACTATGTTCTAACCAACTAACCAGCCAGCCCCAGTGTACCAATTTCTATTTACTGTTGTTGATACTCTGTTATACTTATGTAAGATGTAATTGCTAGAGGGTGAGCAAAACTGAAGCCATTTTGTGCCATGCCCATGATGCTGACTTCTGTTTAACCTCATCCCTTTGTTTCATTGACCAGTTACACATCGACTCAAGACAAATGTAAAGGGAACATAGGTTTCAGGGAGTGAACAATTTATTACAGCAGTTGGCATCAGTGGTCTGAACACTCACATCACAAGATCCCCTGCCTCACAGATCATGAGACACCTGGCTAATAATGTTATCAACTTATTTTTCTTAAGATGCTTCCTTGAAGTTATTGCTGTGGATTGATTGAATTGTGTCCCCCAAAGTCCATATATTAAAAGCTTAATTCCCACTGTAACTGTTGAGGGTGGGAAATCTTATTATGGTAATTGAAAGGTAGGGCCTTGAAGGGGTGATTAGATTTTAGGACCATGCTGGAACAAATGGATTAATAATGGTGGTGAAAGGTGTGGTTCTGAGGGCTTTAAAAAGAGAGCAAATGAGAGTCTATCTGCTCTGCCATTTCATGCCGTGGGTGACCCCTGGGTCACTGTTGTCAGCATCAAGGCCTTCAAAATGTGTTTCCTGGACTTTGGCCTTCCTAGCCTCTGAAACTGTAAGCAATAAATTTTGTTTTCTTTATAAATCACACAGTTTCAGGTATTTATGTTATAAGCAACAGAAATGGACTAATACAGAAAACCAGTAGCAGAGAAGTGAGGTGCTGCTTAAAACAAATACTTGAAAATGTGGAAGCAGCTTTGGAACTGGGTGTTGAGGAGACACTGGAAGAATTTGAAGGAGCAGGCTAGAAAAAGCCTTGCTGCTGGTGGGAGTTTAGCAGACCAGAAAACCAGGGAAAGTCTGGAATTTTTAGAGACAGGTTAAATGGTGGTGACCAGAATGCTAATAGAAATATAGACAGTAAAGGCCATTCTGAGAAGAACTCAGATGTAGATGAGAAGGGACTTATTGGAAACTGGGACAGAGATCACCCTTGCTATGAATTGGCAAGGAACTTGGCTGCACTGCATTCATGTGCAAAAACTTTATGGAATGTGGAACTTCAAGGTGCTGACTCAGTGTATATGGCTGAAGAAATTTCTAAGCAGCAAAGCAGAGGAAGCTGCATGGCTACTTGCAACAACAAAAACTTTATGGAATGTGGAACTTCAAGGTGCTGACTCAGGGTATATGGCTGAAGAAATTTCTAAGCAGCAAAGCAGAGGAAGCTGCATGGCTACTTGCAACAGCCTACACTGAGTTATGGTGGCAAAGGCATGATGTAAAGCTAGAATTTAAAAGGGAAGCAGAGCGTAAAGATTTGGAAAATTTGCAGCCTGGCCATGTGGTAGAGAAGCAGAGACCACTTTCAGGAGAAAAATGCAATGGTGCTAAGAATATTAGTACAAAAGAAAGGGATTATTGAGAGAAGGGGGAAAGACCCTGAAGGCACTGCAGAAGCCTCTGGAGCCAACCCTTCCAGTATAGGTCCAGAGACCTCGGGAGACAGAATGGTCTTGGGGAACAGACCCGAGGCACCCTCCACAGGCTTGCTGCCCNCAAAGATCACCCTCGCTATGAACTGGCAGGGAACTTGGCTACATTCTGTTCGTGCCCCAAATCTTTATGGAATGTGGAACTTCAAGGTGCTGACTCAGTGTATATGGCTGAAGAAATTTCTAAGCAGCAAAGCAGAGGAAGCTGCATGGCTACTTGCAACAGCCTACACTGAGTTATGGTGGCAAAGGCATGATGTAAAGCTAGAATTTAAAAGGGAAGCAGAGCGTAAAGATTTGGAAAATTTGCAGCCTGGCCATGTGGTAGAGAAGCAGAGACCACTTTCAGGAGAAAAATGCAATGGTGCTAAGAATATTAGTACAAAAGAAAGGGATTATTGAGAGAAGGGGGAAAAGGCCCTGAAGGCACTGCAGAAACCTCTGGAGCCAACCCTTCCAGTATAGGTCCAGAGAGCTCGGGAGACAGAATGGTCTTGGGGAACAGACCCGAGGCACCCTCCACAGGCTTGCTGCCCAGGGCCACCTTGGGAAGCTGCTTGTATCAGCAGTACTCCAGCTGCTTTGGCTGTTCCACCCATGGCTAAACTGGCCCCAAGTGTGGCTGGACCATACAAGCTGGAAGCTGTTCATGTGGAGTTAAGTGTGCAGGTTCACAGAATGCCAGAGTTGTGGAGGCTTGGGAGCCTCCCACCCAATTTCAAAGGATGTATATGAAAAGGCCTGGGGGCCCAGGAAGAGATCTGTCACAGGAGCAAATTCACCACATATAACCTTTGCTAGAGTGATGCCAAGAGGAAATGTGGGTTCGGAGTTGCAGCAGAAAAACCCCACCAAGGCTTCATGCCTAGTGGAGCCATGGTAGTGGGACTGCCATGAAGACCCCAAAATTGTGCAGCTACCAGCATGCAACACCAGCCTTCAAGAGCTAAAGCATGGCTGAAGACCAGTAAAGTCAAAGGAGTGGAGCTGCCTGAGGACTTGGTGACCCAACCTCTACACCAGCGACCAGAGTATGTCGAACATGGAGTCCAGGCACATATTTCACCAGCTTTGAGACTTAATGCCTGCCCTGCTGAGTAGGCTTGTTTTGGGCCTGTTTGGGACCTATTACACCTTTCTTTTGGCCCATTTCTCCCTTTATGAATGGGAGTATGTATCTTATGCTTGTCCCACCATTGTATCTTGGAAGTAAATAACCTGTTTTGATTTCACAGATGGGACTTTGGACCTTTGACTTGAAATAAGTTACGACTTTGGGGATGGAATGAATGTATTTACCTGTCAGAAGGACATGAAATTTGGGGGCTGGGGTGACATGCTGTGGATTGATTAAATTGTATCTCCCGAAGTTCATAAATTAGAAGCTTAATTCCCACCGTAACTGTTGAGGGTGGTAAGTCCTATTATGGAAATTGAAAGGTGGGGCCCTGAAGAGGTGATTAGATCATAGGCCCATGCCATAGTGAATGGATTAATTATGGTGGTCAGGGGTGTGGTTCTGAAGGCTTTAAAAGGAGAGTATGTGAGAGTCTCTCTCCCTCCGCTCTACCATTCCGCCATGTGAGACCCCTGGGTCACTGCTGCCACCACCAAGACCTTCATCAAATGTGTTCCCTGCACTTTGGACTTCCCCACCCTCTGAAACTGTAAGGAATAAATTTCATTTTCTTTACGAATCACCCAGTTTCATGTATTTATGTTATAAGCAACAGAAACAGACTAATACAGTTATTTTTAGTAACAGAGCTTTTGCTATATATATTTTGCTTAAACCCAGAGAACTAAAGCTCTCATCTGCTGCAGAAGTCTGTTTCTTCACTGCATGTGACTTTCCATTATGTAAGTCACCCCTGTTATAAATATCTCTGATTACTGGATGGGCCTACTTCCTTCTTTGGTCTCAAAGTGCCTTCTCAATTTGGAGAGCATGATACCCTAACTCCCTCCTCACACAGTAACCATTTGGTGAAACTTGGTGAAGAGTATAATTTTTGCCAATTCCCATAAATCTATAATTATTTTAAGTTT
>NW_007729784.1:92003-92639 GCF_000696425.1 Galeopterus variegatus | reverse complement strand
TTGGCTATGGGCGTGAGAAACAGCAGAGCCAGACTGGAAACACTTCGTGGTTTCTTATAAAGTTACGAATAGACTTACCAGAAGATTCAGCAAACCCACTCCTAGGTATTTACACAAGAGAAATGAAAAAGACTTGCATTTGAATGTTCATATAGCAGCTTTATTCATGATAGCCCCGGACTAGGAAAAAACCATACGACTGTCAGCTAGTAAAAGATAACAAATGTGGTATATGTACACAAAGGACTACTACTCAGCATAGAAGGAATAAACTACTGATGCCTACAGACACATACATAAGTCTCAAGAGCATTATGCTAAGGAAAAGCCAGATATAAGAATATATCTAGTTTATGGTTTCGTTTATAATGAAATTTGAGAAAAGGCAAAATTATTGCAACAGAGAGCAGATCAGTGATTGCCAGTGGTCAGGGGCAGGGATAGACGAGGAGGACTTACTGCAAAGGGCTACAAGGAATCTTTCTGGGGTTACAGAAATATTCCAGATCATGATTTTGATAGTGGTAATCAACTGAATATATTTCTCAAAACTCAGTAAGTTGTACAGTGAAAGGTGCAAAATTTGACTTTCTGTTAAATACACCTCAATAAAAGTGATTAATGCTAAAAAAAAAA
>NW_007729784.1:78420-90842 GCF_000696425.1 Galeopterus variegatus | reverse complement strand
CTTATTTATTTTTATTTTTATTTTTATTTTAGGTGAAATCATTATAAATAGGATTCCTATGTATATTTTGTATACACCAACAAATTGTGCTGAGCACTCTGTAGAGCATACACTCCAACCAGAGATCTCTGCTGGAATAATGAGGAACCAATGAAGAGATACATTTAAGCTCGAGATTTATATATCAGGAGCAATGCTCTAGAACCCAGTTCCGTCAACCTGGCACTACTGACACTGTGGATCACATAATGCTTGTTTTGTGAATGACTATCCTGTGCACTCTAGGATGTTTAGTGGTATCCCTGTCTTCTACCCATTAGATGCCAGTAGCATCCCCAGTTGTAACAACAATCAAAAATACCTCCCAACATGTGAACGTCTCCGGGGGAGTTAAATCACCCCCATTTGAGGAAGCATTACTCTGTATGAATAGCGGACTTAAGAGCAAAACAAAAGACTCAATTTAAGAGATGATTTATATTAAAGAAACCAACAGAGATAAAGAATAGGAAGCTATTCCTGATAGAAAACAAAATCTGGTCATTATTTTTGTGTGGCCACACACAGATGCTGTGTGAGCAGCTGGGGAGATGCTGACACCACACACAGAGACTGGAGACAGATCAGAGTAAGAGGTCATAGCGAGGCAGATGTTCCTCATCCGCACTCAAAATCCCTGTGGAACGTACAGATGCAATTATCCGCTCCACTTCTGGTTACCTAATTTTGGAACAGAGAAGGGAGGTCTAAGATGAAAATAAGGATCTGGGAGACATTAATCATTACATTGGTAACTGAAGTCATCAGAGAAAACGAGCTGGCTCAGAAAGGACATAAACACTGTGAGGGAAAAGGACCAAGTACAGAATTCAAAGGAACAGCAACGTGTAAGAGGAGGGAAGAGAAACAATAAACCATGACGCATGAAAAGAATTTCTGAATGACAGAAAGAGAAACCGGCCAGATTAGACTGCTGGGAATTGAGAGGAGAGGATGCAAACGTAAATAATTCCTCTACTTCACGATAACAGACTGAGCACACACACTTACGCCCTCTGCCTCTAAAAACACACTTAGGTAAAATACAAAACCTACTGTAAATATACAACGGAAGACAGAAGGCTGGAAGATCTGAGCAAATTCTGGAAGATAGAGGGGAGGATGGTTATTAGATGAGAACAACAGGGTGACGTTGCCCACGATTTAATACAAACAGAGAGGCGGAAAAAATGAGCCAGGCACTGATGAGAGCCCAGATGGACGTATAAACGCTCACATGAACCACACTCAGAAACAAAATGTGCCATGGGAGGGTAAATGACTGAAGACCCCCGGGAAGGCCTCATTTGTGCCGTCCCACAGATATGCAGGAAATCTCCCCGAGAAGAGCTCTCCACCTAAGGTCAGGGGGATGCTTTGGGAGCTCTGGGCACCCAGAGGGAACAGCACAGAGCTTTTCTTGTTTTCGAAGTTTGATGATACTTCTGTAGGTGACATCAAAGTATAAAATTTCATTTTCTGATTGTTTATTGATGGGATATAGATATAATATCCATTATTTTACACTAACTTTGTATCCAGCTAATTGGTAACATTAACTCTAATAGTTTATCTGTAAATTCTTCTGGATTTTCTACACATACAATATTGTTAACTCTGAAAAACGTGACTTTTTATTTCTTCCTTTCTAATCTTTGTATCTTTTGTTTCTTTTTCTTTCCTTCTACCACTGGTTAAAATTCCCAATACAATATTTTCAATTTCAGGGAAAAGCATTCCATATGAAATTATAAAAAGTAGTACAGTAGGTTTTTTTAAAAAATACTATTTTTCAAAGTGAGACAGAGCCCTTCTGTTCTTACTGTGTTAAGACCTCATTGTTAGTAGGTATTAAATTTTCTCCACTTCATTCACTTCACAGAATCATATAATTTCTCTCCTTTACTCTGTTACCAAGATGAATTACACTGATTTTTGATTAACTCAAACCTACATTCCTCAAATATAAGTAACATCATTATGATGTCCTTTTTATATATCTATTGATTCATTTTGCTTAGCTTGGTTCAAAAATTCATAGAAAAAACTAAACATGAATATATAGCCATAAAGTGTTGAATAACAGCAAATATTATGGAGCTGATCTACTGGATATTGATATACAAGCTGATTTTTTAACTTTCTATAAAGAAGCAAAGGACTTAGAATATCCAAAACAATTTTAATAAAGAAGAACAAAGGTGGAAGACTTAAATTACCTGATTTCAAGTCTTACTGTAAAGAGACAGACATCAATGCAGTGTGGTATTAACAAAAAGATAAACACAGATCATCAGAAGTAAACAGAGTCCAGAAAAAGAACTACATATATACGGTTAATTGATGTCCAACACAGGTGCCAAGGCAATTCAATGGAGCAAGTATATCCTTTTCAAGCAAAAAGATAAACACAGATCATCAGAAGTAAACAGAGTCCAGAAAAAGAACTACATATATATGGTTAATTGATGTCCAACACAGGTGCCAAGGCAATTCAATGGAGCAAGTATATCCTTTTCAACAAATGGTGCTAACAGATGGGTGCACAAAGGCAGAGAACACAAATATGGCAAGTGCATGCTGATCTACTTCCAGTATTTACAATATGCTGCCAGCACAAAACCCTCAGACCCTAAAACTCTAGGTTTTAGATTGGGCCAACTGATCAGCAACTTCTATAATAAAATGAAATTTAAAAGCTGATCAAAAAAGTAATTAATGATATAACAGAGGGAATAAAGGCTGAAATTATAAAGGAATACTATCAACGAGCTCATGAAAATACACTTAAAAATGTAAATAAAAATGAACAGTTTTTGGGCCGACCCCGTGGCGCACTCGGGAGAGTGTGGCGCTGGGAGCGCAGTGACGCTCCCGCCGCGGTTTCAGATCCTGTGTGGGAATGGCCTGTGCGCTCACTGGCTGGGTGCGGTGCAGGCGACACCACACCAGGGGTTGCCATCCCCTTACCGGTTACGAAAAAGACAAAAAAAAAAAGAACAGTTTTCTATGAAAATGTAATGATGAAAATTATATTAAGAAAAAATAAAAATACAGTATAGACATAATAAGTTTATTAATAAATTGATTCAATAATCAAAATCTTCACATGCAAAGTCCTCACAAGAGATACTGGAAGGGCAAGATGGCAAACTAGAGGTGCCTGGGGTGTGCTCTCCCACAGAAAAAAACCAGAACAACTAACAGACAACTAAATATTGACAGGAACATCTCTGGGAGATGCATCAGGAGACTGGTGGGATCCCCGTGGCGCACAAAAGCCCAGAATGGCAGCATAGAAAGAAGAAAGAGGCACATGGCCTCTGCTGCAAAGTCTCTGCCACTGGGACAGGCACAGGAAGGATTTTTCCTTGCAGGAAAAAGGTAGGCAGAGAGCCCACACCAACAGCCATCCTCAGCACAGAGGCCTGCAGATCCTTTTGCAGGAGGATCTGACAGCCCTTGCAAACCCAAAGCCAAGGGTGGGGAACTGCCTAGAATACATGCACTGCATTGCTCCAGAACAGGAGCACATATAGTGCACTCTGCGCCCCCAACCCTCATGACCCACGCGGATACAGTACTGTGTCATCTTGACACCAGAGGCACTGCAGGAGTGTGCCCTGCCCTGGAGCCAGTAGCCATGGTGCTTCCCCAGCCTTAAGGCTCCACTGTCATCCCAACACATTCACATGAGAGGATACAACACCCTGATCCCAGTAGCTTGAAGCCTGGGACCAGAAGCAGTAGTGACTGCAGTCCTAAAGTCTGGGAAGCCAACTGTAGGCCCGCTGAACTGACACACCCCCACATCCCTGGCCAGAGACCAGACAGGCAAACCTACCTCTGGCAGACCAACCCCTTTCCTCCCTCTACATCCACCTGCTAGCTGGCTGAGTTCTGTGTGCCTGAGCCCCCAACCTGGAAAACAGCTCATGGGTCTCTACTCTAATGAACACACCCTTCAGCTAGTGGAAATAAAGTATATCGTCCCCCTTTGGGTTTCGCCCTCAATGGTCTTGCCTAGTGGCCTCACCCACTGCCCCCAGAGGTGGTGGCTAGGCCCCACTTGGCAGGCTGGCTTCCTGACCTTGCCTACCACTCGAGGCAGCTGGCTGGGCCCCCTCTCTGTAGCCCATCTACTGGCCTTGCTCACCACCCAAGAAATGGCTCAGAGGCTCAGCCCTTGACAGACCTGCTCCTGAACCACCCAGGGAAGCAGGACCTTACACCTGGCCCCAAGAAGTAGTGCAGCAGATGGGCCACTGGCAGACCTGTACCCACTAAGCCGAGCCAAAGCACGCCCACGCTCCAGGCTCAGAAAAACGGCCCAGCTGTCACACCCATCATATGCACATGAATCCAAGTGAGAAACAGCCTGAAGACCTGCCCCTGGCAGGCCCACCCCTGGTCAGAGAAGCAACACTGTGACCCTGCCACTGGCAAACCAGTCCTGGAGACCGTGGCACACCACATGCCCAAACCCTCAGCCTTAGAAATAATCCAGCAACTCCATCCTCAGTGAAACAGCTCCCAAGATGACTGACCCACAGAGTGCACGTGCACACCCCTGGCCTGTAAACCAACCCAGTGAAACCTCCCCCAGAAAAGCTGTGCCACCACTTCCATGAATTTCCCAAGAACAGGCTGCTGAGTCACTCGCAGACATAGCAAAAGTGGATTAAAGATGAAGAAACTACACAGAGTCTACACCACTGCACCCATCCAGAACAAAGCCATTGCACTCTACCCAACAGACACCCTAGGACACATCTGGAGGCGAAAGTTTTTCCCCACACAAGCCACTCTGCAAAACTCAAACAGGCAACAGTTCCACCAGATGCACAGATATCAATGCAGGGAAGCAAGAAACATGAAAAAACAAGGTAACATGACACCACCAAGAAACACAGTAATGATCCAGTAATTGATCCCAAAGAATTGGAAATTGCCAACTTGATGGAAAAGGAATTCAAATTAATTATCTTAAGGAGACTCACTGAGATACAAGAGAATACAGAAGAACAATTCAACAAAATCAGAAAAACAATTCACTATCTGAATGAGAAATTCAACAGAGAAAGATATCATTAAAAAGAATCAAATAGAAATCTTGGAATTGAAGAATTCATTGAATGAAACAAAAAAAAATACATCTGAGAATCTCAACAACAGATCAGATCAAGCAGAAGAAAGAATATCTAATCCTGAAGACAGCTGTTTTGAAACAACACAGGAAGCCCCTCCCCTGCCAAAAACAGATAACTCCAAATCACTGCTGAAAGAAATTAAAGAGGACACAAAAAGATGGAAAGACATTCCATGTTCATGGATTGGAAGAATTAATGTTGTGAAAATGTTCATACTACACAAAGCAATCTACAGATTCAATGCAACCCCCATCAAAATACCAATGACATTCTTCGGAAATAGAAAAAACAATCCTAACATTTACGTAGAACGACAAAAGACTCCAAACAGCCAAAGCAATCCTGAGCAAAAAAAAAAAAAAAAAAAAAAAGAAAGAAAGAAAATAGCTGGAGGCATTACACTACTTGACTACAAAGCTAAAGTAACCAAAACAGCATGTCACTGGCATAAAAATAGACACACAGACAAACAGAACAGCATAGAGAACCCAGAAATCCACCTACATACTTATAGCCAACTGATCTTTGACAAAGGCACCAAGAACATACAATGGGGAAAGGACAACCTCTAATATATGATGCTGGGAAAACTGGACATCCATGTGTAGAAGAATGAAACTAGACTCGTATGTCTTGTCATATACCAAAATCAACTCAAAATGGATTAAGGACATAAATGTAAGGCCTGAAACTATAAAGCTCCTAGAAAACATAGGGGAAACACTTCAAGATGTAGAAATTTATGCATAAGACCTCAAAAGCACAGGCAACAAAAGAAAATATAAACAAATGGGATTGCATCAAACTAAAAAGCTTCTGAACAGCAAAGGAAACAATCAAAAGAGTGAAAAGACAACCTACAGAATGGGAGAAAATACTTGCAAACTATACCATCCAACAAAGGATTCATATCCAGAACATACAAGGAACTCTTAACAACTTAACAGTAAAAAACAAATAATGTGATTTAAAAATGGGCAAAGGAGATAATACACATTTCTCAGAGGAAGACAAAAATGGCCAACAGGTACATGAAAAAATGTTCAACAACACTAATCACCAGGGAAATGCAAATCAAAACCACACTGAGATATCATCTCTCCACAGTTAGATTGGCCATTATCAAAAAGACAGAAAATAACAAACGCTGGTGAGGATATGGAGAAAGAGGTACCCTCCTACTCTGTTGGTGGGAGTGTAAATTAGTGCAGGCATTAAGGAAAATAGCATTAAGTTTCCTCAAACAACTACAGATAGAACTGCCATACGATACAGCAATCTGACTGCTGGGCATATACCCACAGGAATGGAGGTCAGCATGTTGAAGGGATACATGCACTTCCATGTTTACTATAGCTTTATTTACAACAGCTAAGAGTTGGAACCAACCTAAATGGATGCTATGGATTGACTAAATTGTGTACCCAAAGTTCATATATTAGAAACTTAATTCCCACTGTAACTATTGAGGGTGGGAAATTTTATTATGGTACTTGAAAGGTGGGGCCTTGAAGAGGTGATTAGATTTTAGGACCATGCAGTAGTGAATGGATTAATAATGGTGGTTAGGGGTGTTGTTCTGAGGGCTTTAAAAAGGAGAGTGAATGAGGAGGTTGCGCTCTTGCTCTCTTGTCTCTGCTATTTTCTGCCATGTGAGACCCCAGGTCACTGTTGCCACCAAGAGGACCCTCACCAGATGTGTTCCCTGGACTTTGGACTTCCCAGCCTCTGAAACTGTAAGCAATAAATTTTGTTGTCTAATAAATCACCCAGTTCTTTTGTTATAAGCATCAGAAACAGACTAATATAATGGACGACTGGATAAGTAAAATGTGGTATATATACACAATGGATTACTACCCTGCCATAAAAAAGAATGAAATTCTGCCATTTGCAGCAACATGGATGAACTTACAGAAAATTATGTTAAGTGAAATAAGCCAGGCTCAGAAAGCGAAATACTGCATGACCTCACTCATAAGTGGGAGGTAAAAAACAACAACAAAAAACCAAATAAGTAAAAAAGAAACAATAATCACAATAATTCATTGAACTTTCAAAAGGAGAGAAAAGAATTGAAGCTACTAGAGGTGGGAAAAGAGGGAAGGGGAGGAGAGTTATGAATATGTTTTACAATGATGAATATGCTAATTATCATGATTTGATCAACACACGTTGTACATAGGTACTGATATTCAACTCTCTAGCCCTCAAATATGTATAATGAATTATTTCAATAAAAAAAGGAAAGAAAGAAAGAAGACATAAAAAATGGAAAGACATCCCATGTTCACGGATTGAAAAAAATCAATAGAGTCAAAATGTCCATACCACCCAAAGCAATCTACAGATTCAATGCAATCCCCATCAAACTATCAATGACATACTTCACAGAAATAGAAAAACGATCCAAAAATTTGTATAGAATGACAAAAGATCCCGAATAGCCAAAGCGATGCTCAGCAAAAAAACAATAAAGCCAGAGGCATAACACTACTCAACTTCATGTTATAGTACAAAGCTATTGTAACCAAAACAGTATGGTACTGGCATGAAAACAGACACACAGACCTATGGAACAGAATAGAGAATCCAACAATAAATCCATGTACCTATAGCCAACTAATTTTTGACAAAGGAACCAAGAATGTGCATTGGGGAAAGGACAGACTCTTCAATAAATGGTGCTGGGAAAACTGGATACCCATATGCAAAAGAATGAAACTAGACCCTTATCTCTCACCACATCCTGACATCAACTAGAAATGGACTAAAGACTTAAATTTAAGATTCAAAACTATAAAACTTCTACAAGAAAACATAGGGGAATGCTTCAGGATATAGGACTGGGCAGAAATTTCATAAATAAGATCTCAAAAGCACAGGCAACAAAAGCAAAAATAAACAAATGGGATTATATCAAACTAAAAAGCTTATGCACAGCAAAAGTAAAAGCCAACAGAATGGGAGAATATATCTGCAAACTATGCATCTGACAAGGGATTAACATCCAGAATATATAAAGAACTCAAACAACTAAGTAGTTAAAAAAAAAAAAAAAAACTCAATTAAAAAATGGGCAAAGGAGATAAAGAGACATTTTTCAACAGAAGACATATAAATGGCCAACAGATATATGAAAAAATGTTCAGCATCACTACCCATCAGAGAAATGCAAATCAAAGCATGACGAGATATCATCTCACCCCAGTTAGAATGGCTATTATCGAAGACAGAATAACAAGTGCTGGTGAGGATGTGGAGAAAGGGAAACTCTTATACACTGTTGGTGGGAATGTAAATTAGTACAACCATTATGGAAAACAGTATGAAGGTTTCTCAAACAACTACAGATAGAACTACCATATGATCTAGCAATCCCACTACTGGGTCCCACTACCCAGAGGAATGGAAATCAATATGTTGAAGGGACACCTGCACTCCCATGTTTATCGCAGCTCTATTTACAATGGCCAAGATATGGAACCAACATAAAAGTCCACTGAAGGATAATTGGATAAAGAAAATGTGGCATATATGCACAATAGATTACTATTCAGGCATAAAAAATGAATGACATTCTGCCATCCACAGCAGCCTGGATGAGCTTGGAGAAAATTATGTTAGGTGAAATAAGCCAGGTATAGAAAGAGAAATACCACATGTTCTCACTCATGTGGAAACTAAAAAAGTTGATCTCACAGAAGCACAGAGTAGAATAATGCTTACTAGAGACTGAGAGAGGATGGTCAATGGACACAAAGTTGTAGAGACAGGAAGAAAAAAGACCTAGTGTTCTACAGCAATATAGGGAGACTACAGTCAACAACAAATTACTGTATAACTTCTTGTAGCTAATTGAGAAGATTTTGAATGATCCCAACACAAAGAGGTGACAAATGTTTGAGGTGATGGATATGCTAAATACCCTGATATGGTCACTGAACACTGCATAAATGTACCCAAATATCACACTGTACTTCATAAATATATATAATTATCATGAGTCAATTAAGAAAAGATAAATTAAAAAGGAAAAAAAAAAGTAGAGAGTAGAATATTGGTCACTAGAGGCTGGGAAGGGAAGGAAGAGGGAATGAGGAGAGGCTGGTAAAAGGATACAAAGTTACAGTTGGACAGGAAGAGTAAGTTCTGGTGCCCTAGGGTGACAATAGCTAATAATATTGTATTGTATATTTCATTATAGCCAGAAAGAAGGACCTTGAATGTTATCACCACAAAGAAATGATAAATGTTTAGGTGATGGATATGCTAACTATTCTGATTAGGTCATTATACAAAATATGCATGTACTTAAATAAACTGTACCCCATAAAAGCGTACAATTAAAAAATGTCCTCACAAGGTCCAAATTTATAGGTGTTTCACAAAATCTACATATAACACAATTTTCTCATTTTTCTTAATTATTATAAAAGGAGGAGGAAAGTGCCCCATTTACTTTTATGAGACTATAACCATAAGATCATAATCGGACAGGAAAACAAAAAAGTATAGTCTAATTCAATCTGTCAGTACAGAAGCAAAAATCCTAAATAAAGTACAGGTTGAGCATCCCTAATCCGAAAATCTGAAATCCAAAATGCTCCAAAATCCAAAACTTTTTGATCGTCAACATGACTCTCTCAGGAAAGGCTCATTGGAGCAACGCTCACTGGATACTTAAGTATCTCCAAATATTCCAAAATCTGAAAAAATACGAACTCCAAAACACTTCTGATCCCAAGTATTTTTTTTTTCTAGTTAAGCTTGGTTGTGGGGGGGAGACAATGTCAAATCTGCTCAACAATAACCCACAATGCCCAGACCAACCCCATGCATTTTGAATAAGGGATCCATAACCTGTATTAGGAAAAAGCCCTAGAGAAATACGTAAGAAGCAACTTTCCAATCTTTAGCAACTAGGGTCTATACATGAACTCAAGTTAATGTTAGAAAATATATTATATTATTCACGATACTTATAGATGAAAAGAAATAGCTCTAGCTTTATTCCAATAGATAAATAAAAGGTATTCAATATAATTCAGCATGTTCATTACTAACAAGCTGGTATCCAGAGAGAACCTATTGACACGGACAGAGGTTATCTAGCAAGAGCTGAGAGCAAACGTGGGAGTTCATAGTAAAACTGTGTATATTGTCCCTCAAGACTGACTCAATCTATTCTATTTCTTCTCTCCATTTAAGGCATGGATCCTTCTAAACCTCATCAATCCATGACAGTACAAGTGGGTGATAAATAGAGAGCTCACCTGAGATGTGTTCATTTTCTGTGGCTCTTGGGAGAGTGTAGAGAACTGTGAAGGATAAGCTGTGGGGACAGAAAGAGGACAGGGTCACACGATCCGGCCTGCCTTACCACTCCTAGATTTGAGACTTCCCCAAATCTCAGCAGCCCAGTTGGGCAGTGGCTTCCTAAGAAAACAGGTGCCTTTAGGCCTTGAAAAGGCATGGGCATGACCACGTAGAAGTGGCACTATCTGTCTCTATACAACTCTGAAATGATCATGGGGACGTGAACCTGCTGATTTTTATTGAGTGAACATAACCTTTTCTTAATTGACTTAAAAATAATGCACGTGTCCTTCTAACTAACACAAAGAAATAAAAAGAACAGAGGAGTAGTTGAATTAAAGTACACCAAAGGATAAGATACCACTCTTTCATTAACTTAGAATACTCAGTGTGCATCATTTACCTATTTTTTTTAGAGATATTGTTTACCCCCTGGTATAGACAATTCACAGCCTAGTAAAAGAGATATTTAACTGCATTAAATGGTATGTATTTCTCAAAAGGCCCGTTTGATAAGATGCTTTTGGAGACTCACCTGTGATAGTGAACTCACTGTGTTTCCCCCCTGGCTGTCACAAACCAAGAGTCCTTGAAAAGTCACTGAACCTTTCACAACCAATGCCTTTAAAGCTTTCAAAAGAATCAGAAGTAAACAACCCTGGAAAATCCTTCATGAACCGTCATTCTGGGATTCTGTGATGTTAGGATTAAATCACGATGGTCACAGGTGGTAAACGTGCAGAGCAGCACAGCATCTGTAAACAGTGGAGAAGGAAGGAACTGGGCTGTGTTGGGATAGTGGAGACAGACTTCACATCCTCTTCGGCCTGGTCACCCCTTACCCCCAGACCAAACCTCACAAGCTCTGCAGTGGCCTTTCCTGGGCAGCCTACCCCCTGGAGCTGCCCAGCTCACCTTGCTCCTCTCAAAGCTGGGCCAAACATAGTCTGTGGTGGCTTCTAGAGGTGGTATCACCGCCAAGACTGGCTCATTCTGGGCAGGAGGATCAAGACCCGCTTCTGATATGCAAAGCTAGGATGTCTTCCTTTCTGGGCTCTTCTGCCTCTGCTCTGAAGCTCGGGAGAGAGTTGTAAGTCAGAGAGATGTTCTTCCAGGTAAAATTCCTGTTTACAGAGGCCAAGAGCTGCTTTGTTTCAAGGAAATGGGACTGACCTCAGAAATAAATCCATTTTGAGAGCAAAAACCTAGCTCTTGGAATTCATTATAATACCAGACTCAAAAGATAGACAGCCTGAAAGTTCAGAAGGGGCCAGGAACCTGTCTGACCCAAGCGATCTGAAGACACACCAGAAGTCCCAGAATACATCTGACACATGGTAAGACTCCATGCACATTCACTTCCCATCACATACCTGTAAATCTATCGCTGCTCAGTGCTGGGAAGGCCGCGATGCTGGCTGTAGGCAGGTGTGACAGTAGGCAGATGACACCTGCCCTGGCATCCGAGCTGCCTCACCGCCAGCTTGGACCTGAGCACACCGCAGCACCCCGAGCCTCGGGGGTGACCTCGAATGCAGAGGATTACGCCGACATCACAGCGCGGTTATGAGGTTTACCTAAGTCATCCGATGAAAAGAACAGTGTGTTCTAAACATAATAGCAGGTGTCACGTACTCAGAGCTTCAGAACCGCACGTGGCTGCGTGCTTTACAGGTGAGGACTTACCTGAGTCTCGAAACACCGCCATGAAGCAGTCGTTAGTAACACCGTCATTTTCAGATGGGGGACCTGACTCCCACCCCGCCGGCAGGTGACAGAGCTGGAACTCACCCGGGTCTGTCCAGCTCCAGATCTCCGGCACCTGCCCCTGCCCCGCGCTCGGCCCCACCGCGCCCCTGCACCCGCGCTCGGGGTCCCTCCCCACGCGCCTCCCCGGCCGAGGGCCCGCCCGTT
>NW_007729784.1:54682-78193 GCF_000696425.1 Galeopterus variegatus | reverse complement strand
GAACTGCCCGCTCCCCGTCCCGGGCACGACGGCGCCCCTCCCGCTGTGGCGCGCGCTCTCACCCCAGGTACGTACCTTTCCTTTCCAGCCCGACCGCGAGGGTCCCGGACGCTTCCCCGGAGGCCACAGAAGCCGAGCGAAGGGGCGGGGCTATGGCTGCACATGCGCAGAAGGAGGCCCGAGACTCTTCCCAGAGTGCTGCGCGGTGACCAGACAAGACTACATTTCCCACGAGCCTCTGCGCCGCGTCCGCTTGGCGCGCGCTCTCGCCCCAGGTACGTACCTTTCCTTTCCCACCTGACCGCGAGGGTCCCCGACGCGTCCCCGGAGGCCACAGAAGCCGAGCGAGGGGGCGGGGTCGAGAGATGGAATCGACCTAAGCGTCCATCAACAGATGAACGGGAAAACCTGGTACGTGGATAAAGGAAATGTGGAATCACAATAGAATACCGTTCAGCCATAAAAGGGAAGGAAACTTTTCTGTCATGGATGTGACGAGGCTGTGCTCGAACCAACTGAGCTAACAGGCCAACACCTACTTTTGTTTTGTTAGTTTTTGGCAGCTGGTGCATATGGGGACCCGAACCCTTGACCTTGGTAAAAACATGGATGAACCTGGAGGACGTTATGCTATGTGAAATAATCCAGGCACAGAAAGATAAATAGGAGCATACTTTAAAAGGTTACTGAAAAATAGAATTAAAAGAGAATATAGATCTTTCCGTGAACTTCTTGAAGCACCTTGGTACTGCATTATCTTGCTTATATGTGGAACCTAAAGAAGTCGAACTGATAGAGCAGAATGATGGTTCCGAGGGGTGGGGGAGTAGGGGTGGGAAATGGGGAGATGGGGTACAAAGGGTTCAAAGTTTTCGTCAGACAAGAGTGATAAGTTTTAAGAGATCTATTGCACATCAGGGTGACAACACTTAATAATAAGGTATGTGTGAGTATATAAAGACCTCCCCGAGGAGTCCCAGAAATTTTCACCTATTCGGGGGGAATCGTAGGAAGCTAAAGTTCTGCTGAACGTGTAGATAAGAGCAAGTTCCGATGACATTTGGGTTAATGACACCCCATGTGCTACCACATTCCAATGCATGTGGGGGCCCTGTGGAGACTCAGGTTACTGATAAAAACCTTAGTTCTCTGTGAGCAACAACTGGGGGGATGACTTCCTTCTGCCCCATCAGCTGCTTCCCGAGCTACCACCCCCAGGACCTTCCCCCTTTCACAAAAGGCTGGGGCTGGGAACCACATTTTTGCAGTGATTCTGGGTGAAGCACACCTTTTTCTCTTTGATTTTTTTTTTCCCCTAAGCAAAACTGGATTTTCTCTCTCAACCCACTGATGGACTAGTTGAGACAGATTCCCGGTCCTCCTGGGAATCATTTGAAGGAGAAATGGGAGGCTGCAGGGGAGTGGACAGAGCAGACTGCTGGCCTCATGCCACGGGCAGAAGGCAGCGCCCCCTCCCACCTGCTTCCCTACTGAGCCTGCCCTCCAAGCCCAAGATTGGCACGTTGCCTAGTTAATGTTTAAAACAAGCAAAAACCTGTTGAACAGAAGGAAATTCCCCCAAGCACAAAAGGCCCTCATGCTGAAAACTTCTCCTGAATTTCTCTCGGGCAGAGAGCACTAGACCTATTATCTCAAAGAATGCCTGGTGAGATGGCCGATTATCTTCTCAGAGAAGAATATTATTGGCCTTTGTGTTAGGAAAGATAACGTTCTGAGGAAGACTCTAGAATTTTAGAGTGGGTTGGAGCACTGAGAAATGGACTCTGGACATCAGTGTGGGTCTTGGGGTCTTTAAACACAAACCAGCTAAAGGTTGGCCACGATGTGGGTCCACAGAACAGTTGCCTGTCCCATGGAAGACTCGGTCAGAGTGTTTCTGAAGAAGGGCTCTCCCAGCAGCTCTTTTGTGACAGGCAATCATTAACCTGTCCTAACCACACTGGAAGAATGTTTTGGAATTTTGATTAAATGTTAATGGGGGCAATAAGAGAAGAGAACTAAGTAAATGCTTGACATTCAGCCTATGCTCTGAAGGAGAGGAGGTGATGAAAGACTATTGAAATAAATGACGTTTTATTTTGAATTCTTTCTTAAGAATGACTGAATATATCCCAGAGATGTCCACATCCCGTCTACCCCAGCTCAGAGTGTCCCAGCAGACCCCTCGTGGGCAACCTCCCTTTCCCACTCTGCTAGAGATCTAGAGGTGGTCTCCTTAGGGCTTATAAATGCCTGGGGCATGTCAAAGGTGGACCCCACAGGTGAACAAATGATTAGTTATTATAGGACTTTTTCCTGTAAGATTTCATGTTTCCATGTAGGCAGTATCTGGAGAGTGATGGGTAAGGTTCAGTGCACGCAAAGGATGATAGCTAAAATATAAACTCGATGTTTTGTTCACTGATGTATCCTAAATGATTTGAGCAGTGTTTGTTGAATGCATGGCTCTCCTCACATCATGGACAACCTGCTAAGGCTGGCCCAGGGTCCAGACACCTGGGCGCATCACTCAGTGGCTGCTTTCCCAGTGTACTGCTTCTGCATTTTCTGGGCCATGGTTCAATTTTATCATGACTCAGGGATGTGGACCAGTATTCAAACTCCAGTACCGTTCCACGGCCTTATCCCTGGGCCTCCTCCTAGTCTGTCTCACTTGCCCCTCATCTGAGCTTTCCCACACTAAAAATCGACTAACCATTCATTCTACTCCTTTTCCCAGATGGTAATATTTTTTCTGTCTGTCTTAGAGTAGTTATCCTGATCCCTACCTATACCCCCTCCAAAGGGGAGCTACCTTTATAGCTCTAAGATGAAGAAAAGGAGACAAACCCACAGCTTCATAGTCTATCAGGATTCTTGCTACAGAGAAAATAAATGATCTGCGTGTGAAGTCTGGCTGCCCACCTCTGTGCTTCCACCCGCACAATTTCTAAAGGTTCCTAGGGAACGTAGATACTATTGATGAATATTTTATGGGATGGAAGAAGTGAGGGATCTTCAGTAAGCAGTAATAATTGGCCCAGCACCAGGTAGGTTGATGTGTCATGGGTATATCACATGATGGTACAGAATTGAGGAGCAGGAAAGTAGAGAAAAAAATGATACTTTTTATCCTTTGTCATTCATTCAACAAACATTTACAGCACACTGACTCTCAATAAATAAACAGTTATTGCTGGAAGCTGGGGATGCAGTGGTGACAAAGAAACAATAACCCCATCTTCCTAGAGCTCACGGTTTATCAGAGAAATTAGATCTTTCCTACATATGCCAGTGGACAAGTGAAGAGAGAGGAGTTAACTAGAAGGAGATAACTAGAAGGTCTATGGCAATCTATGGATTCTTATAAAGGGATCTCTAAGTAGACCACTGGGAGAACTTGGGTGTTAAACTAGACGGATGTAATCAGGGTTATATTAACTCCAGGAGTGACCTAATCTGACCCCAGAAAAAGGATTATGAATGATTTATAAAAAAGTTTTTCTAATCAAATCTGGGAGTGAATTAGGATGCATTTTCTTTCTTTTTCTTTTGCTCAGGTTTAGTGTTGCAACCATTAAGTTAAACTTAGAAAAAATAGAAAAAGAATCTCTTTTATGGTAGAAAAAAAAAGGCCACCTTAAAAGACAAACTACAAATTGGAGGATAATATTTGCAACATATATATTAGCAAAGAGTAATATATTCATAATATATAAAGAGCTCCTACCAACCAATAAGATATAAAGTAAAATTGCAATATCAAAACAGGCAAAAGTTACTGTATCCATCAAGTACAAGCAGGAAACAATGGCTTACTCAAAGGATTTCATTGAAGAAGAGTTTGATGAAGGAACTGTTTATGGAGTTGTGGCCAGAATTGAGGGAATAAGCAAAAAAGGTGGTAGCAAAAGCAGAAAGCCTCCATTCCTAAGTCGGGAGGCATAAAGAATGGCTTGTTGTAACCTGGAGAGAGCTGGAGTTCCGGATGAGGGGACTTCCCTAGGGGATCTGACCCTGAGCAATACAGTTCTTTCAAATTAGCCTTCATGGTCCAGAGCGGGGCGTGGAAGGGTGAGGAATGAGTCTGTGCTGGGAGAGAGAGCAAGCAGAGAATAGGCATGACCAGCATAAATAGGAACCCACAGATTAAAAACAAATATCTAAAAAACACTTGATTTATTTAAAAGCTCCCCAGTTTCACTAATATGTAGTAAAATGTAATTTTAGAAATAAGATACTATTTTTTCACATTAGACTGGCAAAACTGGAAAAATAAAGTATTACTATTTAGTGTTGATGAGGATGAGAAGAAGGCAGAACTCCAATACATTATTGGTAGTGTAAATTGACAGCTTTCTGGACAGTAATTTGCTGTGAATTATCCGTTTTTATAATACTCTTTGACCCAGCAATCCAGCATCAAGAAGCAGCTCACTCCACTGAGAAACAGTGAAGTTGAGTTAGTGGAATTGGCTATATTTGCTGTATGTCACAAGGACCAAATCTTCACAACTTTAAAAAAGAAGAACAAATTTGGAGGTTTAATACTATCTGATTTCAAGACTTCTTGTAAAGCTACAATAATTAACACAGTCTGGTATTGGCATTAAGATAGGTGATGGAACAGAACAGAGAGTGCAGAAATAAACCCACTCATATATGCACAACTGATTTTTAACAAAGATGGAAAGGAAATTTAGAGGAGAAAGAATAGTCTTTCAACAAGTGGTGCTGGAACAATTTGCTATGTATGTGCTTTTAGAAAAAAACTTTGATCCATAGTTCAACCACATAAAATCGACTCAAAATAGATCTTATTCCTAAATATAATATGTAAAACTATTAGACTTCTTGAGGAAAACATAGGAGGAAATCTCTGTGATCCTGGGTTATACAAGGATTTCTTAGGTGCAATACTAAAAGGATGACCCATAAAAGGGAAACAAATTATACATTAGGCTTCATCAAAGTTAAAAACTTCTGCCTTTTTATTTATTTATTTTTTTCCTTTTTGACTTTTTTCGTGACCGGCAATGGATCGCAACCCTCAGTGTCGCGCCTGTACTGGACCGAGACCGGCAACGGGATCGCAACCCTCAGTGTTGTGCCCGCACCTCGCTCAGCCAGTGAGCAGCCGGTCTGTATGTGGGATCCGAACCCTCGGCGGGAGGGCCGCCGCGCTCCCAAGCGGCGCACTGTAGCAGTGTGCCACTGGGCCGGCCCCAAACTTCTGCCTTTTTAAAACCCACTGTTGAGAGAATGAAAAATAAGAAAAACTGAGGAAAATATTTATAGAATTTTATATCTCATAAAGAACTTCTACCCAAACATATAAAGTAGTCTCAAAATTTAATAAGAAAACAAAAAAATGCCCAACTCTCTCCTCCTCCAAAAAATATGCAAAAGATTTGAATAGACACTTGACCAAAGAAGATGTATGGGTGATAATAAACACATGAAAAGATGTTTAACCTTATTAGCTGTTAGGGACATGAGAATTAAAACCATAATGGAATGCCTATTAGAATGCCTTAAATGAAAAGATTGATCATACCAAGTGTTGTTGAACATACAGAGGAATTAGAACTCTCATATAGGGCTGGTGGAAATGGACAGCCATGTTGGAACAATAGTTTGGTAGATTCCTCAAAAGTAAAACATATACCTGATACCTGACTCAGCTATCCTACTCATAGGTATTTACCCAAGACAAAAGAAGGCATATGTCCACACAAAGACTTGTACACAAATGTTCACAATGCCTTTATTTGTAAAAACCCCAAATTGGAAACCATCAATTGTCCATAAACAGGTGAGTGGATAAACAATTTATGGCACGGACATACAATGGAATACTACTCAGTAATAAAAATGAATTAACTATTGGTACATGCAATAACATGGATGCATATGAAAATAATTATGCTGAGTGAAAGAATTCAGACAAAAATAATAATAAATACTAGATGACTCATTTATTTTGAAACTCTAGAAAATGCAAACTAATCTGTAGTGACAGGCAACAGATAGGTGGTTGCTTGGGAAAATAGGGGAGGGGAAGGGAGGAAGGGTGGTATCACAAAGGCGCGTGAGTAGACTTTTGGTAGTACTGGATATTTTCACAATCTAGATAGTGGTGATAGTTTCATGGATATATACATGTGCCCAAATGTATCAATAGGTACAATTTAAATAAGTACAGTTTATTATATGTTAATTATACTTTAATAAAACTATTAAAGATTGGCTTAGTAAAATGATGGAAGATTGGAGAGGTGGGCAGAGGGCAGGTTGTGGAGGGTCTTGCATGCAGTTATCTTTTACATGATGCTACGCAGAACAGTTCGAATAATGGTCAGACCGTGTTTTGGAAAGCCCCCTCTGGCATTTATGCAGAGGATGATTTTTTTTTTTCCTTTTTGTCTTTTTCCGTGTCCAGCAATGGATCGCAACCCTCAGTGTCGCCCCCGTACCGGACCGGGACTGGCAACGGGATCGCAACCCTCGGTGCTGCTCCCGCGCCTCGCTCAGCCAGTGAGCGGGAACCGGTCTGTACGTGGGATCCGAACCCTCGGCGGGAGTGCCGCCGCGCTTCCCAAGCGGCGCACTATAGCAGTGCGCCACCGGGCCGGCCCAAAGCAGAGGATGATTTTGAGGGTGGTAAGAATTGAACCAGAGAGGCCATTGTGATATACGATCTTGCACCACATGACAGAGGATGAAGACCTGACCAGTGCACGAGTGATAGGTATGGGGAGTATGGGATGCATTGGACATTAGAGAACTAGGAGGAAAACTATTGGGTCTTGGGGGTTGACTGGACATGAGGATGATGAGGAGAAAGGTTCTAGGAGGACTCTAGGTTCTGGCCATAAAATGGGAAGGCGAGAAAGGGAGTAAGAGCGGGTTTAGCAGAACAGATGGGAGCTTTACTTCTGGACAGGTTGGATTTGATAGACCAGGGAGCTGGATCTGTCCAGTAGGTGTTCAGGCGAGAGGTCATAGTTTGGGAGTCATCAGCACAGAGGTAGAGGGATTAGATGACATCAGTTAAAAAGAATACGAAGAACTAGTAGGGAAGTGGTCAAGAAAGGAGTCTTGGAAGCACTAGGGTTTAAGGAATATATGCTGGAGAAAAAAATCTTTATTGGTTTAGAAAGAATTGAGGGCAGGGAAGGAGAAGTCAAGAGAATAAGGGGTTTGAAGAAGTAAATAATTGAACCCCCTTTTTTATTAGTTTAAATACTGGGGAAAGTATTAGTGTTTTTATCCGTTCTTCTTGCTGAGTAACAATTTACCACAAACTTATGGGCTTAAAACAACCACATATTTACCATCTCACAGTTTGTTACCTCACTCATCAAGTACAGCATCACTGGTCCTCCTCTCAGAGTCTCACAAGGCTGCATTCTCATCTGGAGACTTGACTGGGGAAGAATCTGCTTCCAAGTTCATTCAGATTTTTGGCAGAATTCATTTCCCTGCAGCTGTGTGACAGAGTGTCCTGGCTTCTTACTGGCTGTCATCTGAAGGCCTTTCTCATTTCCTAGAGGTGCCCACAGTTCCACTTCACGTGGCGCTCACCATAGGCAGTTCACAGCATAGCTGTTGGCATCTTCAAGGTCATCAGGAGAATCTCACTCCTGTTTGCTAAGATGGATTATCATAAAAGGAAACGTGATTAAGAGAGTGATATCCCACCACCCTTGCCACATTCACATTCTATTGGCTAAAAACAAGTCACAGGTACTGCCCATACTCAGGGGAGGGCATTATGTAAGTGCATGGTGCATTGGGGTCACCTTAGGGAGTGCTGACACAGTACCATTAGATGCAGAGGTTTCTGAGGCTTGAGGAAGTGAGGCGAGTTAGACAACAGTGATGGTGATTCAGGATAAATGTGTTGGAGCCTGAGCAAGAGTGATGGCTGGAGAAACTGAGAGGTGGCTGGATTTGAGAGACAGAAAGAGGACTTCATGGACTTGGCTACTGGAGGAAGTTGGAGGGGTGACAAGTTTAGGAAGATGGCTGCCTGGTAGGGGAGTTATGAGGGTAGATTGTGAGTTCAGTTTGAGCATGTTGTGATGATTTCTAGAAGGATACATGATAAGTGGTTCGAATCACAAGGCAGGGGGACTTGGTTGGAGATTAAGATTTGAGCATCAGTGATATTTTGCTGTACTATAGGGCAAGAAAGGTGGCAGGTCCTCTTTGCTGCTCCCATATATTTGTGTCACAGGATAAACAAAAGTGTAGGGAATGCCATCCTTCGCTGCTGAGTGGTGTAAGTTCATCTTCCCAGCTTATTTCTGACCATGCCTGATGAAAGCCAGAGTTGACACTCCATGCTGTTTGCATGGCCAGGGTGAAGAGAGTGACAGACCCATTAGTTTCACCCCTCTCCCCGTGCAGAACATCTGCGGCCCCTGTGGTGGCGGTAGCTGGTAGCACATCTCCAGAGCCCCGGCAGATAGAAGAGGGTGCATGGGGCTCAGCTGATGGCTGTAACCAAAGAAGCTCCAAACCTGTTGTCAAAGCAGCTGCACAGCCATAAATTGCATGTAGAAGCAGACCCAGTGGCTGTTGATGGGGAGGGAGTGAAACAGAAGCAGCTGTAGTTAGTATAGATTTCCCTTTAGTTTCTTCATCCAAAGCGATGAAGGATTCCAGGTTCTTTCTTGGAGACAAAAATCTATGGCTGTATTTCCCTTGCGATTCCCTGTCATGGGGCAGCAGGCCAGCTTCATCACCGAGGTGGGTGGTTCTACCACGGGGCTAACTCACATTGCCAAGAGAGCATTGAAGAGCCTCTGCCTCACAAGGTCAATAACAAGGCAGCCCTTCTCAGGGCCTTTCAGGGGCTTCTTACCACGCTGATCTTTATGGCATCATAAGTGTCTTTTTACAAATGAGGGAAAGCAATCCTGCAAATTTGCATAAATTGTGTGCTTTTGTGTGGGTAGAGAGTGTGTGTGTGTGTGTGTGTGTGTGTGTATTGAGAAGGGCTCAAAATAAATTTGAATTTATTGTTAATAAATTCAAATTTCAACAAGTGCTTTAGTTTACTTGGTGTAACTGAAGAGTTTTAAAGAAAGAGGCAAACGGAGACTCACACTGGTTATTAGAACCATAAGGGCAGTAATCTCACATCTTACAAAACTCTCTCCCTTTCCTCTTCCTTCCCTTCTGCCTTCCTTCCTTTCTTCCTTCACTCTTTCATCCACTGCCCATCCAATAAATCTTTACTGAGTAGCTCCTATGTGCCTGTTACTGTACTAGGTGCTGTGGGTATTGGAATGAATCAGAGGCATTCCCTGCCCTTGAGGAGCTGTCAATTCTTGTGTATCGAGAGCATCTCCCAAATTCAGAAGCAGGCTCTTCTGTATGCTGGTCAATGATAAACAGTTGTATGTGACTCTACTGTCCTTGCCGTCCCACCCTCTCTGTGGCCTGTGTTTGGAGCTCTCTCCCACCTGCCCTAATGGATCTGAGCTGGTCCACCCCCAGTCTTCCATCCAGTCCCCAGGTGACTAGGGACGATCTTTCCCCCGATGACTGGCCACAGCTGGAGGCACGCTCTATGGTTCTGAACTGTAGGAAAATCAACTGGAATGCACCTTTGGGAACTTGGAATTAATTAGGACAAGGTCTGCACAGTGGAGTACTCCGCCACTGAGAATCAATTTTCCTCTCTCCTGGATCTTTCCCATTGTCACACAAGCATGCTCCAAGATCACCATTAAACACAGCAACAACAACAAAAGTCTGCCGTAGCAAAGCTTCTCGGAACAGTTGTCTATCACTTCTGTATACACGTTTCCACCTCTCGTTCTCGAGTTTTTCTAGTCCCATGTAGCATCTCAGCAGTATTCAACCCAAGTGCTGCATCTTCTCAGTTACTTTTTCTTGGATCTTCCTCTTTTGCTTGGCTTGTAAATATGAGAGTGCCCTGATGAACCCCAACTCTTCTCTAGATATGATTCTCCCGAGGTGATGCTATACAGTCCCCAGACTTTATATAATACCCATATGCAGATGACTTCAGATTTACTTCTCCCCAACCTTTCTCTGCATGTATCCAACTTTCCACCTAACTTCTCTGTTTGGACATCTAAGAAGCACCTCAGATTTATTACCAAATTGGAGTTCTTTATTGTCACCACCACTGTATGTTTTCCCCGCCTTCTTCACCATCTCGGAAAATGACGCTCAGTAACTCAGGCCCTGAATCCAGGTCGGTGTCGTCTTTGATGGCTCTTTTTCTTCACAGCACCCCACATCCAGTCTCAGCAAGTCCCCCAAAATACATTACACACCTCTCTCCTCTGGTCCATCACCGCCTGCTCCAAGCCACCAACAACCCCTGTCCAGTTCATGACCATGCTTGCTTCCCTTCAATCAATTTGCACCTAATTAGCCATAATATTTTTAAAGACATAGATTATTTTATTTTTAAATCTTCTATTAGAGGTCCATTTTATTTCAAATAAAATCTAAAAGCCTTGCCATGACCTCCTCCATAAACTGCGTGGACCCCACTGTCTTCCCTCATGTCAACCCTGCCACCTCCACTCCCATGCTGTTCTCCAGCCACACTGGCCGCTCCTCCATTCCCGACACACTCCTGCTGTGCCCACTTTGTCCCTCAGCACTTGCTTTTTCTTTGTGTGGAGCTTCTGCCCCCAGACCTCCACGTGGCTATCCCCTTCTTGACATTTCGGTCTCCGCAGACACATCGTTGCTTCAGAATGGCCTTCCTGGAACATCTGAAGATGCCAGGCACCCTTGTCACCCCATCACATCATCATGTTTTATTTTTTATTCTTAGTGCTTCTCACTATTGGACGTTATCTGGTTCACTTGTTATTTATTGTGTCTTGCCTCCTCCCCACAGTAGAATGCAACCTTGGTGGGAGTACAAACCTTAACTGTTTCATGTAGCGCTCAATCTCTGGTGCCTATGTCAAATCCCCAGAGTGCACACTGGGTGCTCACAAGTCATGCCTCTGCTCACGACCCCTCACCTTCTCCGCACTTATGCCGAGCAGAGGTCTTGTATGTTTGATGACCTGCAAGGTCCCATGTGGTCTGCAACTTCTCCCCTGCCCACCAACCTTCCTCTCTGAGCTCACCTCTCTTTCTTACTCCAGTCACACTGGCCTGCTCACTAAATGCTGAACACTCCGTCCAGGAGTGAAAGGAATGAAGGCTCCTTTCTCAGGGTCTTCGTGCTTTCTGTCCTTCTGCTGGGAACTCTCTCACCCGAGATGTCTATGGCCTTGCTATGTCATGCTTTTGTATCTTTGGCTGAAGGCTTCCCTCACTTGCCTGTCAGAAATTTTAGTCTTCACTGTGACATCTCTTCTTTCCTTTATTTTGCTCCTTGACGCTTACCCCAGTCTAACCTGTTATCTATTTTACTTCCATTTCTAGTTTATATTCTGTCTCTCCGACTAGACTGTAAGTTCCCTGAGGGCAGGGGCTTTTGTCTGTTTCATTCACTGCTGACTTTCAGTGCTTGAGCAGTGCGTGGCACATAGTAGTTCTCAGTAAACAGTTATCGAATGAATGAAAAATTAGGGAGAGATTGGTGGCTTCCGTTACAAATTCTGAGTTTTATTGGGAAGCCATCAAACGATTTTAAGGAGAAAAGTGTCGATTAGTTTTCCACTGAAAACAGGTTGCTTTGGAGACTTGAGCCAGACGGATTGTGAGAGCGAGTGTGTACAGTGAGTGACAGGTTTGGCAGATCTTGCAGGAGTGCTGGGGAAATACAGTAATAGCCTGACTAGCACGGCAGCGGGGATGGGGAACGGGGAGAGACAGTTAAGAGGCTGAATCTGCAAGACTTGGTGATTGAACAGAAGAGGGAAGCTAAGCTGGGTCAAGAACAAATCTACGATTTCCAGGGTAAGCACCCGTGCACATGCTTGCTCTATTCCTGGAGACAGAAAACACTGCAGGAGGAAGAGATCTCAGGCAGAAGATCCAGGGCACAAAGTCTTTGGACTTGCCGAGTTTCAGGTGTCTGAGACATGGCCGGGTGGTAACGCTGTGTTGCCGGTTGGATATTCAGGTCATGGCTCAGAAGATTTGAGTCATCGGCACATAGACAGTACATGAAGCCATGGAAGTGGATGATAAAAACCGGTATCAGGTTGCACCTGTGAGACCACAACTCACCAAGTATTTTTATAGTTCCAGCAAGGCTATTTCCTTCTGGTAAGACTCATTTGCTATATTGAGTGTCGTAGTATTCACAATCTCCGACTGGATCCTCAAAGGTCGGCCTCTTCCTTCTGCTGAGTCCTGCCTGCAAGACTCCTGTCAGGGCTACTCTGGACATAATTGCAACCCTGTCTTTCAGACTCACTTCTGTTTTTGGGTCTTCTTTCTGTGTCACCCCAGAGTCTGTCCTATCAACCAACTGACTGGGAAGAAAGGGTGAGGGGCTGCTGCAGATAGGAACATTTTTTTTCTTGGGGTTTCTGCATGTGCCTGTTCTCAGAACATTGCCATTCAGTGTTAGAAGGGAGCAAGGGGACAGATTGCTCAAGGAATAAAGAGCACAGGACTAATGGAAGTGTCTTAAGTTGAAGAAAGATCTTCACAGAGTTCTGTGAACACTGTAGTATCTTTGTTTTATCCTGAATCAATTGTTGGAAATGTTGCTTTGCCTCCCACGAATTTGTCACCCCTTTTCCCCTGGGTGACAGAGTCACCAAAGATTACTCAAAGCCTACCTCTTCTGAGCAGTGAGAAGCCTCAAAAAGGGGTTAATTTCCCCAAACCCTCAAGAATGAGGCATTCCTTCCATTTGGGAAACTAACTATGAACTGGGGTTCTCTTCCTGCATTTATTTTCCAGACCAGCAAGTTACAGGAAGAGAACATAGGTGGGGTTTTTGCTAAGTACAGTTTAACAAGTTTTAACAATAGAAGCTGGTAACATTCAGTAAGTCAAGCAAGGTGACCTTCCATAATGCAATTTGCAACAAAGGCTTGATTTTAGCAAACACTCTCTTCTTACAGCAATTTCCCAGTATCTTCACATATCAATCAGTAACCTGTCTGTCTTTGAGCCAGCAACCTTGCTGTGTTACAATTCTTTATCTTACAACAGAGACTTTATACCCTGAGGAAGATTTCCTGTCCTTTGCAAGGTCAATGTTTGAAACTGCAAGGTTTTGGAAAACCAGGCCCTGTGAAGTACATTTGCTTTATGAATACTCCACATGGAAATAGTGCATTTCCTTTTGACTTTTTTTCTATTTAAAATACTTAAAAAACTAATTATGCATTTACTGTAGAAGGGTGTAAGTGAAAAACAAAAGTTCCTTTTCCACCTCTCCACTTTCTTTTTTCTTTTTAAACTTGTCAAATTTTATTTTAAATTCTAATTTGGTTGGGTTCAGCATGATTCACTCTGGTCCCACTCAGGTTTCTTAGGAGCAGCTGTTTGCTGTGAATGAATATCCTACTTGTACTGGGGTGTTCTCTGTGGCTTTTGCAGGCAGCTTTTGACTCCAAAGCACCTGGGAGTACAGTCAGATCTTTTAATTCTTGGGCAGGAGGTGGTGAGCTCTGAGGACAGGCAGCTGCCTCCCTTCAGGGGGAGAGGGAGCAGGTGGAGCAAGAGGACAACACGCCACCAAATCTCTTGCAAGTTGTCCCCTTTCCTCAGCAGAGTCTGCCAATCTTCCTGAATACCAAAGGAGATGTTTTTTTCCACTGTGAACAACTGTCCCCAGGACAGCGAGCTGGGGATCATTTTCAGGAATTGCGTGTTGCTCTTGAGAAGCTGTAGGGATGGCTGTCAAGTGTGGGCTGGGGATCAGTAGGCTCCAGAGAGGTGACGACTCACGAGGTGCTGGGCTGGGAGGGGCCTTCTGGTGGGGCAGCAGGTGGAAGGGGTCAGAAGCTTCTAGTGCTCACTGGAAATTTTCATGAAGGCGAATGATCAAAATCAACTCACATTTAAAAAATTATATATTGGTTTTACTTAATCTTTCCCTTCCCTTTTAAACTTTTTCATTTCAATTTAGTTTCCAATCCAACTTGAAATACAGTATTATAAAATCTAATTTAAGTTAAATAACTTATTAAAATTAATTGAACAAATAATATTGCTGTACTAGTTTTCTTTCTTATTGTCTTTGGATCTGAAACATTTCATTAGTACCTGCTTTCTCAGCGCCCCCATCTCTATTTTTTAATCACACATGATGCTATGCATGAATATATCCTCTTAGTAAAATTTTTCGACAGCACTAATCCCTTGCATTTGAGGGCACTTTATAGTTTACAAAGTGTATTCCCAATTATTCTCTCATCGAACCTTCAAAAAAAAAAAAAAAAACAGATAAAGTACCTTCTTCATGTGAGAGAGGAAGAATCTGAAAGACAGAGGTTGAGTGACTGCTTCAGTCTAGGACCTTTCCTTCTTTCCACAGCAGCTCTCCCTCCACGTGTGCAGAGTGGAGGCGAGTCACTAATAATATTGCTGTACTTGTTTTCTTTCTTATTGTCTTTGGCTCTGAAACATTTCGTTAGTACCTGCGTTCTCAGCACCATTCATCTCTATTTTTTAATCACACATGATGCTATGCATGAATATATACTCTTAGTAAAATTTTAGATAGCACTAATCCCTTGCATTTTAGGACACTTTACAGTTTACAAAGTGTATTCACAATTATTCTCTCATTGAATCTTCAAAAGAAACAGATAAAGTACCTTCCTCATGTGAGAGAGGAAGAATCTGAAAGACAGAGGTTGAGTGACTGCTTCAGTCTAGGACCTTTCCTTCTTTCCACAGCAGCTCTCCCTCCACGTGTGCAGAGTGGAGGCGAGTCAGTGCCCCAAGAGGGCCCCACTGACAGTGGGACAGAGCAAAAGAGGTCATTTGCTAGAAGGCCTTCTCAGCGAATGGTGTGTATCTACTTATCTTCTGAGAGGCCCTGGGAAAACAGCCCTTGCTGCCAGACTTTTCCAGAGCGAGAGTGGGACAAGGGAGGTGGAGGAAGAGAGAGAAGTTGGCTGCCTGGAGGTGGAGGTGGGAGGTCAGAGGCAAATCTGGTCTAGTTCCTAATGTAGCTCAATGATCTTAAATCACTGCCCAGGAGGCTTTGTATGACAACCAACCCTGGCCCAGCCCCTTCGTGATGGCCTCCCACTCAAATCAGGTGACTTTCTGAGATCCTGTACCTGGGGGCGGGGTGTGAGGGTGAAGGTGTGGTGAAAGTGCCTTGATTTGGTGACCAAGGGGAGGGACAGGGATTCAAGGAGGCAGCTGGCTGGAGCTGAACAACACAACACACCAGCAGCAGACCCTGGGGAATGAAGTACATATTCCACTCCCCAGCTCTTCCTTACCCCCAGGCTCAGCCCTTCCTGACCGTGGAGGCTCCACGCCAACCCAGGAGACGGCTCTCCATTTCCACCCATTCCCCTCAAGCGCTATTTTATGTGCCTTTGCATTAAGTCAGTACTTGGAACTCATTCTGTCCATATTTTATCTGCATAAGCATGTTGTTGGAGAGACTTTGGGGTCATGAGGGTGAAACTCAGAGAATGATTTGTTTCTAGGCCTGCCACTCAATGAAAGGGGCCAAATTTACCTGGACTGCATCCTGTGGGGTTTGGCTGGGAGGCCCGTGGAAGGCGGTTATGGCACAGGGTGAAAGCCGTGAGGCTGGGCGCGGGGCTTGCCTCTGCCGCCAGCTGGCCGTGTGACCTTGGGTAAGTCATTTTCTGTCTCTAGTTGGGAGGCCCGTGGAAGGCGGTTAAGGCACAGGGTGAAGGCCGTGAGGCTGGGCACGGGGCTTGCCTCTGCCGCCAGCTGGCCGTGTGACCTTGGGTAAGTCATTTTCTGTCTCTAGGCCTCAGTTTTCTCATCGCTAAAATGATGGAATTAGACTAGATGATTCATATGGATAATTGATAGATGGATAACTCTATTATATATCCTCTGATGCAAAATGTAAGGCCTCTCAGCCCAGGAGATTATCAAGGACACGGAGCAGCGGGACGTCACTTGCCTGCCTATGAAGACCCTGGACATCGTTTTGTTTTGCAACCCTCCAGGCTCATTTTCCCGCTCACTCCTCACCAGCATAGACCTGCCCGGATACATCCTGTTCCCCTTCTAGACCTACCCCCTTCATTCTGATGCTACATTCTTCTGGGAATGGATCCCTGCTCAGGGGTTACCTGGTGATGATGACTTTGCTAAGCTGCCTCAATTTCCCCCGTGTGACTGATAAGATCATTTGAAGAGACACGTTGGAACCAACACACTTTTATTTGATCACCTTTCTGTAGAAGGGAGCTTGAAAATGTGGGGTGCCCCCAGCTCAGAGTTTCATGAGAAGAGTCCTGTTTGTAGGAAACACTGGTGCCCTTGCCAACTTCCCAGGATGTCTCTAAGCACTTTCAGTGGTCCTGCATGCCAGAACTTTTAAGATCAAATCTCTCTGCTTCTAGCCCATCTCAGAAGTTCTTTTGTGAGTAAAAGATGCGATGGCATTCAAAAGGATAAACAGCATGGGCCACGCTAGTTGTTCTGGAAATGACTGAACTCTACTACCGTACAGAAAAACCAGTTTCTGAAATTCCAACTAGTGTTTGTCAAGTATGTTGCTTCTCTCAGATCACATATTGGGGCTTTTGGCATCCAAGTCTATAAATAAAAATTTCCCGAAGAATACTCATAAACACTAGTTCCAAGCAAAATGATGGCTCTGCGATAAAATCAGTATTTGGGAAATACTTAAACAAAGTTAAGTAGAATTCCATTCTGCAGGATTTCTCAGAGGCTTTACAAGCCAGTATACTTTGTAAGTCTTCGAGGAAGGGCATCACTTTTAGCATTTTCCAAACTTAATTGACCACAGACCTGTTTTTTCATGGATTGTCTTTCTGAATTATTGAGTTGCACAGAATATACTTTTAAGTGTATTCTACCTCAGATGGAAGAAGTTGCTCTCATGTTACTTGTCAGGCACAGACCCTTATTGGTAGGCAAGGACCACTCAAGACCAAGATGTTGGATGCTCGAATCACCTGGTTTATTAGACACACGATCTTAAACACACACACAATATCTATTCTTAACCCACCTTCTCTTTAAACTATATGATCCCTTAAGGGCACACTGCACACAACTCCTATTCTCTATCTTGTTAGGAACAGGTCAGGGATCTTACGTCTCCAGCACGAGGTCCTTTCCTGACTCACATCCACCAAGAACTGGGTATATCTGATGGAGCATGACTGATGATCCTTGAGAATGTGGCTTGAGAGCAGCGTACACCTGGGTCCTTCCTCAGTGCAGCAGAGGCAGCTCTCAAAAGTCCTTATCCTCATGGGGTAAAGGTCCCACAGGCTTCAACAAAACTGTCTTCCTCCTGTGTGTGTGAGTAGCCCACAGCAAGAAATGTCAATTCCAATCTGTTTCTGTCCACTGGACCAAGGATCCGAGTGACAGGCCAGCAACCTGCCACAGCTGACAGATGCACTGAAGATGGTCTGTCATGTAGTCCAGTTATACCCTGCTTGGGTGTCTGGCAAGGTTGATAGGTGATGTCATACGGATGACCATCTGGAGATCCTCCATCCAGATGGTAATATCTCAAAAGGGTGTGATTGGTTAAGATCCAGGGTGTTCATGTCATGTGAGCATGTCCTGCTTAGGCCCGCCAAGTTCATGATGTAAGTCCCCTTGACCAAAGTTGCACTGTCTTGAATTAGCACAAGGCACTTATTAGGCACTCCCAACACTACTCTGTGAAGTTGATTAGTGGGAAAATATTTGGGGTCAGATTGGGCACTAAAGTGATGAAATTTTACCTTTTAGGTGGTTATCTTTTCCTAATTAGTATTAGCGTATAGCAGTCTGGTTCTTTATTCATCTTCAAGGGCTCAATATTGCTCCCCAGAGGGTGCAGTCAGATCCTAATTTTTCTATACAATTGTCCTAAACTTGAGAAGTGAACTTGGCAGTTTCTACAGGATAAAATCTTTAGAAGGCGTGAAAAAGTTAATACCGTTATTGTACACGATATCCCTTATAACCCGTAATGACAGAGACAAATACATACTTGTTTTAAAATGAGAAAATAAAGGGAAGTAAAATGAAGAAAATAAAAATAAACTATAATTTTACTTCTTGACGGTTAACTAACACCATTTTGACATGTACACATCCTTTTAGTCTTTTTTGTCTACATATTTACATACAAATTCATACCTCTCCCCTCCCAAACTGAAATGTAATTTTTTTCTTGCCTTTTTGGGGGTATATTTCATTTGATCCTCAGTGAAGTCCCTGCTCCTTGGATATTTTGGTCCTTTTGAAGGGGTAGGAGAAAGAGGGTGAAACATTAAAGGGGTAACTCAGGAGCTAAGTAAGTAATGATGGGGCCGGCCCCGTGGCGCACTCGGGAGAGTGCAGCGCTGGGAGCGCAGCGACGCTGCTGCGTGGGTTCAGATCCTATATAGGGATGGCCGGTGCGCTCACTGGCTGAGCACGGTGCGGACGACACCCACGTGGGTTCAGATCCTATATAGGGATGGCCGGTGCGCTCACGGGCTGAGCACGGTGCGGACGACACCAAGCCAAGGGTTGCGATTCCCTTACCGGTCACAAAAAAGACACACACACACACACACACACACACACACACACACCAAAAAAAGTAACTAATGATGTTTTATGCATAATTGCACCAGTGTCTTCAAGAGGAACACATACACTTCTAATGGCACCAAACGACAGTCCTTCCTGGCTGTGTTAATTTCCTGTGTCTGCCGTAACAAAGTACCACAAGCTTAGTCGATTAAAGCAACATCGACTTATTATCTTATAGTTCTGGAGAACAGAAGTTCAAAATCAGTCTCACTGTGTAAAGTTAAGGTGTGGGTAGAGCTCGTTTCTTCTGGAGGCTCTAAAGGAAAAATCTGCTTCTTTGCCTTCTCCAGCTCCCACAGGCACCTGCATTTCTTGGCTTGTGGCCCCTTTCTCCCATCACATCAACCTCTGGATTTCATCAGCACGTTTCTTCCTACTGACTCTGATCCTCCTGCCTCCCTCTTCTGAGGACCCTTGTGATGACATCGGGTGCATGTGGATAATGCAGAATAACCTCCCCATCCTGAGATCCTCAACTTAATCACATCAGCAAGGTCCCTCTTACCATGTACGGTAACATAGTCACAGGTTCTGGGAATTAGGACATGAACATCTTTGGGAGGGCCATGATTCAGTCCTCTATACTGGCTATTTATTTATTTGTTTTGAAAGATTTTAAGGTGAAAATTAGGTGTTCATTTTCTGGAAGTTAAGATCTCTATGGGGCCGGCCCGGTGGCGCACTGCTACAGTGCGCCGCTTGCAAGCGTGGCGGCGCTCCCGCCGAGGGTTCGGATCCCACATACAGACCGGCCGCTCACTGGCTGAGCGAGGTGTGGGCGCAACACCGAGGGCTGCAATCCCGTTGCTGGTCCCAGTCCAGTACGGGCGCGACACTGAGGGTTGCGATCCGTTGCCGGACACGAAAAAAAATAAAAAATAAAATAAATTAAAAAAATAAAAAAAAAGATCTCTAACAGCCATGGGTTAATCTGGTACATATGAGAGTTTGTCAGGTGATGGCAGAAAGTCAAACAAAGCCCACTTGTGTTGCCTGCCTTGGCTGAAAGCTGCAATTCTTGGATTGATATAAAGGCTTTGGCCACCTAGTACACTCGGGGACAATTGGGTCCAGAAACTCTTGTGTACCGTCCTTTCCATTCTGAATTTGAGAACTTAGCACTTCAGAGTGTTCCCCCTGCATCTCTTTCTTGTTTCTCTTTAACAATGAAAAGAAAAAAGGAGCAAGCATTTGGATTACAGCCCAGTGGCCCACAGCAGCGCCTCCTGGACGTCTCCCTGGGAGGCAGCACTCACGATAACTCCATTTATTGGGGTTTCCTCTCGTCTTGTCCTCGACTCTCCTGTGCTAGGTTATCTCATCTCATCCTCATGACTACACCCTGGAATTGGAGTATAAGAATTTCCGCTTCACAGGTGGGGCACTGAGGCTGCAGAGAGGCTAGTCAGTGCTTTCCCCAACTTTCCACTTGTGGGTACACATAGAAAATGATAGCATTTGAACCTCACCATGAGGCAGACTGATGGAGCTGCTCAAGCTGGAGGTAACTGGCCTTGTGTCCAGCTGTCCCGGCTGCCACCCAGCAGCAGTGCCCGAGAGGGCAAGACCTCAGCACAGCTGTGACCCATTCATGATTAAGTAACTTGTCAAGACTGTAAGACTAATAGGTTGTAGATCTGAAGCTGTGTTTGTCTGATTCTTGGTTCCAGATTCTCCCTCCATCCTGTTTTAAAATACTAGTTTCTCCGGAAGCATCTCAGACTGAAATCATCATCTTGCCTCTAAACCCTCTTCACTTCCCAATTATCCTGCTGTTTGTCTTAGGTTAGGTTCCCTAGAAACGGTTTGTGACAAGCATTCTTGGGTAAGGTGTTTATTGAGGAAGTGGCATCAGGAGGTAATCTGTAAAGGGACCGAGCAGGGGAGGAAGCCAAGCAAAGATGGGGTTTAGCTGACGTCCAGCCTCAGCCTCATCCCTCGGAGAGCTCCGGACAGTGAGTGGTGTCAGAAACTTGGTCCTCTGGGAAGCAAGGGGGCTTTTTGCACTCCACAGTGGGCTGCTTTGAAGGAAGGGCATAATCTCCAGTCATTCCTGGGCAAGGTAGCTCCCAGGGCTGGGGAAAATTCCTGGGAGATGGGTGCAGGTGTAAGGAAACCCACACTCACAGCAGCTGGGGGATGGGTACACCAGCCTGGCAAAGCAGATCTGACAGGACATCAACAGCCCAACCGCATGATCTCAGTCATCACGGCCCGAACTAGAAACCTCACTGGCCTTTGATGTCTCTTTCTGTGACATTGCATCATTCAAAGTCAAGGTGCCTTGATCTGTGCTAGAAATTCCTTTCAAACTTGCTTTCTCCTCTCCACGCCTCTCGCTGCTGCTGGAATTGAGACAATCATCATCATCATTATCATATTGGTATATATATAATCACCATCATTATATTAGTCCACTGTACTGGGACCATTCTCAAGCTTCTTCATTTCTTTTTCTGCATCTGCTTTCTCCTCCACGCAGCCTCCAGAGTTATCCCTTTTGTGTCTATTTATATCTTTCGGTAGCCTGACTGAACACTGACAACTTTCCAAAGCCCACAGGAGAACATAGTAATTTCCATGGCATGGTTGATATGCTCTTCTGAAGTTGGCCCACCCACCTGTCCATCGGTACAAGGGGTACTTCAAAAAGTTTATGGGAAAATAGAATTGAAAGGTAACACGAATCTTTCCATAAAGTTTCTAAAGCGCCCTTGTATTTTTCTCATTCTCCTAGTGTTTCTCTAAGAGCCACGTGGAGGTGCTGATCCTGTCTCAGACACTCACTAAGTTTTTGTTGGATGAATGAAGAGTGAAGGTTTTGTGCAGAGGTTTACATTTCAGGTTAATAGGGAGAAATTGTCTATTTCCAAAGGATGTCTAAAAACTAGGATGCTGAGTGGGGATTCTGGTTTTAATTCCAGGTCTGAACGGTGCCATGAGGCATGGTCTCCACTTTCCCTTATGTTCTTTTTGTTTTAACTTAAAATAATCTAGTGAGCATCCTACTTGATTAACATTTATTTGCTTATTTGCTTTTTAAATATCAGAAGTTAGGAGATTATTTTATAAGGATCAGAATCTTGCTCCTCTTGCATCTGTCCAGGCTTTGCTCTCAACGCCATTCTGAACCCACGTTGTCTGACTTATTTGGGGGATCCCAATTGGTGTATCAATGTCCAAATAAAAAAGATGTAAATCGATTATTTCTTAAGGAGATGCTACTGGTCTTTACAGGTAGTCACAAAAGCAAACAGGCAATTATAACTATTTTTCTGCAGCTCTGTTCAGGAGTGGATGCAGCTGGCTGAGGGACACAGAGCTTGTGAGCCGTCCAGGGGCAGCACTACTCAGGAGTGGGCCCAAAGGCTGAAAACCGGGTCTGAGTTAACGAGTGTGCAACCACAGACAGATGGACAAAGAGAACAGGTTTTGAAGACTGAGGAGAGAAGACTCTGGAAAGCTGTAGCTGAAGGGACCTGCGGCCTTAGTCTGGGGTTTGGAGGGAGCTGCTAAAGACACAAAAGTGGATTGGATCAAATTGTACCTCTTTTTTTTTTTTTTTTAAAGTGTTTTCTCCATATATATCAACCTACTTAGAAATGTTGTATAAGCTGATTTTTTTTCATAAACAAGTACGTTTTGTTTCTTTTTGCTGTACACGTAGCTGTAAGGCCCATGGCAGTTGGGCTATCGGACTTGACCCCAGAAATCTCTGATTAAGTGTGCAGCCGCAGCTCGGACCTCAAGACCACACCACAGCAATAAGCTCTCCTGTTCACACTTTTTAACCTTGCACTACAAACCAGCTGGCCCCGCCCTAGCTCTGAAGCTTTATTTTACTCTTTCTCAATATGTAGGTTCCAATTGTATTTTTGTTTTTCCGTTCCTTTAGAGAAAAATAGTCTGTCTCTTCTTTCTGTCAAAAGAAATCTCACCCATTCATCCACGTCTCACTCAGATGCCAGCCCCTCCAAAGGCTTCCCTAATTATCTCAGAGTGAAGTGACCACCCCTTCTGAATTCATCATTTGTACCTCTGCTGGGGTGCTTCCTATGTCCTGCCTCATACTGCTTTGCTTGTAAATATTTTAGTTTTTTCCAACTAGGTCGAAAGCTTCTGGAAGGCAGAGGTTACAGTGTGGCCCTCATAGCACCTAGCGTAGCTTCCCAGGTACTCAGTTAGCACTTTCTTTTTGCTTAATGGGGTCACATTAGAACCAGAAGTTCTGGTTTCCATCTGCTAATTCAATTTCTTCATTAAGTGATTAATCAATGAATGCAATTAGTGATAGCACATATTGGTTGCAGGGCCAGTTCTTCAGGACTGTTGCTGACTGTCCATCTGTACAGGGATCTTCACGGCAGGTGAGGGAGAGGTTTCTTTCTAAGTTCATCTCACTTCTGTATGTCACTTCTTTTTCTTTTATTTATTTTTTCTCTTTTTGTGACTGGCCGCACCGCGCTCAACCAGTGAGCGCACCGGCCATCCCTACATAGGATCTGAACCCGCTGCAGGAGCGCCACTGCGCTCCCAGCGCCGCACTCTCCCGAGTGTGCCACGGGGCCGGCCCCTGTATGTCACTTCTAAGGCTCCCTTCTGGCACTGGTGCTTATTCAGTTCATATGGCAGAACGCATATATCATTTATGGCTGGGAAACCCATATGGGTCCACGGTCCATAGATCTGATTGCTAATTAGTGTGACTTTAGAAGAGCTGCCTGATATTTCTGGGTGCTACTCTTTTTCCATCTGTAAAATGGGTACATCAACCACAGGGCTATAGTGAAAATTACATGAGTTGGTGAAAAAAAGAAA
>NW_007729784.1:47597-54019 GCF_000696425.1 Galeopterus variegatus | reverse complement strand
AGCACTTAAAATGTACCAGACATGATGTACCAAAATTAAAAGGCTTAAACGGCCTATTTTGAGAGTGGGTGTGCCACCTGGGGAAGGCGGGCTGTCACTCAGACAATTATTCACAGGTGACATTACTGTCCTGGGCAAACTGCCCCAGTCCGGGATGAAGTTCAGTTCAGAAACCTGACTTGCCAGCATGACAAGGGCAATCTATCGCTGAGACGAGTTCTTCACCAAATTCTAAGAGACTGCCATGTTATCGTCCAGTGCTCATTAGTTTGTGATCTGGGAAGCCTTGCTGATCAGCTTTCCCTTTGTACCTGCATGTAAGAGCCAGACTGTAATTGCTGCTCGCTTGGTGGCATGGAATCAGAAATGGGGGCTGATTACAGGATTCGAGTGTTCAAGGGAATCCAGCTTATGTATCTGATGCAACCTTCTCCACAAGAGGGTGGCCCACTGGGATGGAACCGGACAGATCTAGTTCCCAAGCCCAGCCTCGCCCTTCTCTAGCTGGGCGACCTCGGTCACCTTCCATAACTTCTCTGTGCCTCATTTCCCTACGTGTAAAACAGGGATCATGGTAGAGCCGGCCTGGTAGGGTGGTGGTGAAGGAATAGTCAGTGAAAACGTTAACCGAGTATTAATAGAGGCTAACAGGTATTACTTTTTAGCATTGACTATCTGACATGAGTGTACACTGGTCACATTCATTCACTCATTCGTTCGACAGATGTTTGTTTAGTCTCTACCCTGTGCTGCCCTGTGAACAGCCCGGGTATGTCCCTGTATTGATGGAGCCTGTTCAGCCGTATTTAATTAACCCCGAGGAACTACATGGCCCTGCTTGGTGGTGACGGTGGTGGTGTCTCTTTAAAATGTTCCGTGTCTGGGCCGGCCCGGTGGCGCACTGCTACAGTGCGCTGCTTGGGAGTGCGGCGGCACTCCCGCCAGGGTTCGGATCCCACATACAGACCGGTTCCTGCTCACTGGCTGAGCGAGGTGCGGGCGCGGTGCCGAGGGTTGCGATCCCGTTGCCGGTCACGAAAAAAGACAAAAAGGAAAAAAATAAAATAAAATAAAATAAAATAAAATAAAATAACATAAAATAAAATAAAATAAAATGTTCTGTGTCTGACACTTTTTTTGTCCTTAGCTTCCAGTCACAGTAGCCAAATGCAGGGCTACTGCATTCTGTTGGCTTTAGATGAGTCACATGTCCATTCAGATTCAGCAGGAGGAAGGTGTAGACCCCATCTTTCAATGAGGTAATCGACAAAGAATTTGTGACCATTTTTAAAAAAACTGCCACGCTACCCATCTGTACAAATAGGCCATCTGAATGGTTTTCTACACTATGTTAGTGGCTTTAAGTCTTACTGGCAATTTGATCCATTACTTCTTGTTATTATAATCTAAAGGCAATCTTATTTTTATATTTTTGGAGTCCCCTCACTTCCATTGCTTATATGTCCCTCAGATCAGGTATTGGATGTTACGCTGTTTTATCAGCTGTGTGACATTTGCCAGAGAAGGAAAAAAACATTTCTTCCATTTTAAAAACAATTATTTCCTATAAGATATAAAATTTGACAGTATCATAACATTCTGCTGCTAAAACAAGCATTCCACTAGACTGCAGAAATGTATGACTTCAATGTCACTCGTAATTTTAAAATTAAGTGTGTGATACACTTTAGAAATCTCAGTGGGCTCCTGGGCCATAGACAGTAACATGGTATCAAACTAGAAAAAAGTAATTGCTTTCGTGTTGTTGCTGCCTGCTGGTATGGTTTCTTATAAATCCTGCTGAACCCAGGGAGAAGGAACTGTAGTGAAATTCAGATACTCACGTAGGCTGCTTTGCCCAGGTCTCTCACAGATGTTCTGAATTCAGAGAAAAGAATGTTTCTGTGGTCTGGAAAATGTTGGATCATTGCAACATCTATTTTATGTGACATGGAAGCCATTTAGTTATTCCACAGAAGTGAACTTTGTGGGGCCGGCCCGGTGGCGCACTCAGTAGAGTGCGGCACTTGGGAGCCTGGCGGCGCTCCCGCCAAGGGTTCGGATCCCATATAGAGACCGGTCCGCTCACTGGTTGAGCGCGGTGCAGACGCGACACCGAGGGTTGCGATCCGTTACCGGTCACGAAAAAAGACAAAAAGGAAAAAAAAAAAGTGAACTTTGTGAGCAACTGAAGTCTATCCCCTTTGAGTGCCAGGTGCTTTACAAAATGTTAATTTTTTTCGGAATATAATTTGTCTAAAGAGTATCACACTCATTTCCCTGTTTTCTTAGATGTAAGGTGATCAACCATCCTGATTTGCCTAGGACTTCCCTGTTTTAGCACCGAAAGTCTCATATCCTAGGAAAGCTGCCAGGCTCGGGCAGACTGGGACAGCTGGTCACGTTACGGTGAGATGTGAACTTGGTTTTATGGCTTTCTGAGGACTCTGTGCTATCAGTATGAACTTGCTATGTTGAGTGTTGTAACCCAGTGATGCCCTCCCGATGACGGAGGTGTCTAGCACCTTGTGCCACCAGACCACGTGGTGCTGGAGTAGACAGTCAGCCCTGCTCGTCCCAGTGGGGAACCACCTGCACTTCAATGCTGGTGCGTAAGCGCATGGGTCTTGGAAGCTATTTCCACCCACGNGATGTTCTGAATTCAGAGAAAAGAATGTTTCTGTGGTCTGGAAAATGTTGGATCATTGCAACATCTATTTTATGTGACATGGAAGCCATTTAGTTATTCCACAGAAGTGAACTTTGTGGGGCCGGCCCGGTGGCGCACTCAGTAGAGTGCGGCACTTGGGAGCCCGGCGGCGCTCTCGCCAAGGATTCGGATCCCATATAGAGACCGGTCCGCTCACTGGTTGAGCGCGGTGCAGACGCGACACCGAGGGTTGCGATCCTGTTGCCGGTCGCGGTATGGGCGCGACACCGAGGGTTGCGATCCGTTACCGGTCACGAAAAAAGACAAAAAGGAAAAAAAAAAGTGAACTTTGTGAGCAACTGAAGTCTATCCCCTTTGAGTGCCAGGTGCTTTACAAAATGTTAATTTTTTCGGAATATAATTTGTCTAAAGAGTATCACACTCATTTCCCTGTTTTCTTAGATGTAAGGTGATCAACCATCCTGATTTGCCTAGGACTTCCCCTGTTTTAGCACCGAAAGTCTCATATCCTAGGAAAGCTGCCAGGCTCGGGCAGACTGGGACAGCTGGTCACGTTACGGTGAGATGTGAACTTGGTTTTATGGCTTTCTGAGGACTCTGTGCCATCAGTATGAACTTGCTATGTTGAGTGTTGTAACCCAGTGATGCCCTCCCGATGACGGAGGTGTCTAGCACCCTGTGCCCCCAGACCACGTGGTGCTGGAGTCGACAGTCAGCCCTGCTCGTCCCAGTGGGGAGCCACCTGCACTTCAATGCTGGTGCGTAAGCGCATGGGTCTTGGAAGCTATTTCCACCCACGCCACCCAGTGGTCTTGTTGGTTCCCAGGACTCTCATCAGGAGGATGGAGGTCAGCATAGCTTGGCTTTTCGATAAGTGGGGTCACTGTTATCAAAATAAGTTAATGAGCAAATAGGACTTAGGACAGAGGCAATAATGACAGATCACTTTTGAGTACTTTCACTTAGTGGGAAAGAAAATTTGTCTAAAGAAACTGTGAAGTAAATATCCTACCCATACCTTAGACCCTCTGGTGGGACAGATTCATTTCCCTCTGAATCTGAGTTCATGTGTTCACTACGCTTAGGATCTCAGTTTAATCAGGAATATGCTATCAAACCAGAGGGAAGGTGATTGGCTTAGTTTTGCTTCTCCATGAAGAAGAGACCAGGAAAAGGAAGGACAGGTTGGGTCAATCCTGGAGAGGGGACTGCCTGGGGAAGATTCTGACAACACAGGTAAATAGAGGGTGTACCCGGGCGATTGCTCCATGGCTAGTCACATAAGAGATGAACCTGGAGAGTGACAGGAAAACTCAGTCCAGAGCTCCCCTTGCCTGGGGAAGTTCTTACTTAGAAGGAAGGGCCATGTCAGTGTCCTGCTGTCTTGATGACCTACCTGCCTTCTGTCAGAAATATGCCTACAAGTAGAAGAGAATCTAGTAAAACAAGTTTGAGGGCCGACCCGGTGGTGCACTGGAGAGTGTGCCACTTGGGAGCGCGGTGGCGCTCCTGCCGAGGGTTCGGATCCCATGTGGTGACCGGTTCCTGCTCACTGGCTGAGCGTGGCGTGGGCATGACACTGAGGGTTGCGATCCCATTGCCGGTCCCCGGTGCGGGTGCGACACCGAGGGTTGCGATCCTGTTACCGGCCAGTAAAAAAGACAAAAAGGAAAAAAAAAATAAATAAAATAAAACAAGTTTGATGAGGAGAAGGAAAAAAAGCACAATTGCATCGAACATTCTTAGTTTATGTTTGAAAGGAGAAGGGTTTATACGATGTGAAGAGAAACCAGAGTGTTTAGTTTCCATATAAACCTGTGTTTGGCTTTCGTGGTCCTCATCCCCTCCCAAGCGCTTTTCCTCGGATGGATTCATGAGGCATTCCCAGCCATTTCATTGTGCAAAATGTTTTAGGGTACAGAGGGATAGAGACAATTCCTTTCCTTAAGAAATGTACCATCTAGTTTGGGAATGTCTCAAACGTTGCCAGATATCATCAGCCTGTGCATGCTCATGATGTCACATTTATAGTTGCTCCCAAACTTTGATGCCTTTGAATTCTACATGTACCCACGTGGGGACTTAGCTATCTCTTAGAGCTTATATATTCCAGTTAGGGTCCCAGTAGAACCTTAACAGGTGACACTTTCAGGCTGAGAAATGAATAAAAGGGACTATTTGTAAGAGGTGTGGCCAAAGTTTAGGGAAACAATAAGGGATGGTGCAAGCTAGGAATGGTAGGAGCTGCTGCCACCTTAGGCTGGAGGGGCAAAGAGAGGTCACCTGAACCTGCAGAGAGAGCAAGAGAGAGAGGGAGGGAGCTCGCGACATGTCGGAAGCTGAGATCTAGTAGGGATTGTCCTGGGAGAAAACACCCTTGTCACATCTTATCCCTCTGAGCTCCTGGTTGTCACTCCACCATTTGTGAAACCAATCACAGGTGAATGGGCAAGGAAACCCACCGGTGCAGCCCACGCAGGTCACCCTGTCAGGGCACAGAACAGGTGAGAGCAGATCTGGGGGGTCAAGTGGAAGACACGAAGGGCACTGATTTCATAGGGTTCCTCAGGTGAGGCCCATGTTGTCCTTCCTCTTCTCTTCTAGATTCCTTCCTTCCATGTCCATGGCCTCTAAAGCTATCTAAAGGATCTTCACCATCGATGCTGCTCCTGGGGTCACTAATGCAAACGCCACATCCTTGCCAGTGACGCTCTCTTTTGGTGTACCTGTGTTAGTCTGAGCCCTCTGAGAAGCAGATGCTAAGACAGGATGAAATGTGCAAGGATTGCATTAAGGCAAGTGCTATGAGGGAAGGTGGAGATGAGCTGGGAGGCTGGAAGAGCTGTCAGACTGACCGCGAGTGAAAGAGAGAGAAGTGGAAGCGTGCTAGACGGCCACACACTCTAAGGAAGGTTGAGCAAGGTTGTCCGGGAGTCTTCAGGACAGAGTTGCCATTACAGGCGTCCCGCACCTCCTCTGAACAGACCTGCCCCACTGTCCTCGCCGCACTCAGTCCCTGGCTGAGGGCAGCTTGTAGAAGTGCGTCCTCAGTCCAAACGTGTTGATGAATTTCCGGGCACAGCAGCTGGGCCTGGATCAGTTATGTTTCCTGTAATTAGAGATCTGCAAGGTGCATTCTCACGGCCCCTCACAGTTCCCCAGGAGTTCAGGGTGGTGCTGGGATACAAAAGAAAGGGGTCAGAGAATGACCTTCTCCCTCGACCTTCCCAAGTTTGCTCCATGGGCCTCAGCAATAATTTTTGTGCTAAGAATTTCACAAACACTCATAGGAGTAGCTTCCTGTGGCATATTGTCATTGTCTGGGGATGGAGTGACAGGGGAACCATGCTCAGGCTGCCTTCTGAGGAGCATCTGTCCTCATCACTGTGTCAGAGACCTGAGCTCAAGACGTCATTTAGCATTTCTACGTGAGAGGAGCTTTGGACGATGATGCGGTAGTGAGGTGGGGCTTGTCTAGAGGCACAGCCAGTGCAGGCATGTGCGTACGTCTCAGGCTCTTGGGGTGGATGATGGTGCCCACAGAGGAGGGCCTCCATGTGGCATAGCCACGGCTGGAAGGGTTCTGTTCTCTTTTTAGGCTTTGGGGCGTGAAATGGCTCATTCTGCTTCATTTCTTTAACAGTAGAGCTTGATTTCCCACCAGAAAGTTCCTAGAGCACAGAGCTCAGAAATAGAGCAAGCATGTGCACGGGTGCTTACCCTAGAAATCGTAGATTTGTTCTTGACCCAG
>NW_007729784.1:45608-46512 GCF_000696425.1 Galeopterus variegatus | reverse complement strand
ACTGGGGTAAGCGTCAAGGAGCAAAATAAAGGAAAGAAGAGATGTCACAGTGAAGACTAAACTTTCTGACAGGCAAGTGAGGGAAGCCTTCAGCCAAAGATACAAAAGCATGACATAGCAAGGCCATAGACATCTCGGGTGAGAGTTCCCAGCAGAAGGACAGAGAACACCGAGGAGGTACGTCCTATGTTCCTGGATTGACTTTCTGGCTAATTAGCAAACATCATTTAGTGCTGTCTCTCTTGAATTTTAGATGCTGGATGTGTCAGGCAGAGGAAATTTCTTCTTTATTTGGGACAACGTCTCTATCAGCCAATTCCTGCAAATGCCACAGCACATCAGGTGGAAACCTTCTTCAAATAACGAGGGTGCGGGTGGGAGAATTAAGGGTGGTCCTTAGGTCCACAATACGAACTCCTGCTATTTTTTTTCTTTTTGTTGCAAAGTTATTTTCTCAAACCAAACAAATGTGGTCTGTCAGACAGAGCTCCTCCCAGTTGGTGTGCATCAGATGTGGGTGTTGGTGAGACCCTCTGGTCTTGCCGTCAATGCCAGTGGAGAAGGCCTCTTCCTAAATGTGGAACCCAGACCGGGTGCTGTGGAGCCTTCCAGAGCGGCAGAGATTGGTAATCTGGGGAGGGTCTGACAATGCATCTGACCCTCTGAAGCTAGTGTTCTTGCTGGTTTGCAGGAATCTAGTCCTGCTGTGTAATAAATTTCATATCCGCTGTGATTCACAGCTTTTTGCTTTCTGACATCAGCATTTCTTCTAATGAGCATTAGACATTTGAGCCCTTAAATGAACTCACTTGCCACCGAGAGGACTATAGTTTGGCTGGTAGTGTCAGGCATAACTGGGTCAGTCTCTGAGTCATTGGGGCTATTTGGTCTAGTAGAAACAGCA
>NW_007729784.1:41179-45101 GCF_000696425.1 Galeopterus variegatus | reverse complement strand
CCCTTAAATGAACTCACTTGCCACCGAGAGGACTATAGTTTGGCTGGTAGTGTCAGGCATAACTGGGTCAGTCTCTGAGTCATTGGGGCTATTTGGTCTAGTAGAAACAGCACTGGAGTGAGAGTTAGGACATGTGCCTGGGTTTTTGTCCTACCACAAGTCAGACGAGTGACCTTAGAAGTTGCAGTTACTTCTATGGGACTTAGTTTCCTAATAATAATGACAGCCCCAGTATCATTTATTGGTACCTCTTCTAAATAGTCACACACCGTAAATACTTACGATGGCCTGAAAGTTGGAATTTTTATCCACCCTGAGAGGGAACTGAGGGCCTGAACTTCAGCTGTAGCAGCCAGCACCTTGACTAATGACCACGAGAACCCCAGGAAGCTTCTGCTCATGGCCCCTGAGGTACGAGAACAGGCTGGTGAGGACAAGGGACCCCGGGCCCTGGTGCTCCCCGTGCTCCCCGCACCGGGCCAGGGCAGCTCCCCTCTGCTCACCTCTGTCCCCGCCTCACTGCCTGGGCCTGAAGGCCTGCACAGTTGGCGCCCGCCTGTCACCGCTGACCTCATGCCCTTGACACCTCTCACCAACTGTGCCCGCGGGTCCGGTCTCGCTCAAGGTTCAGGTTCTTTGGGGCCCCTGGCTTTAAGTCTTCCAGCTGAGAAACGGCACAGCAGACGCAAACCATCCTGCTTTGCCCTGTCTCAAATCATGGCCCATGGAAGCCAATCTAATAAAGGCTTGTTTTGTTTTAAGCCATGAAGTTCTGGGGTGATCTGCCCAGCAGCGAGAGAGAACTAAGCCGTCCAGGCGCTCTGAGACCTCCACGGGGTCACAGAAGCTTCCACAGCCTCCTCCTGGGGCTCCTGGATGGCGCAGCCCACAGGAGCCCCTGCGTCAGCAACACCCGGCCAGACTCTCCCACGTGCAAAACCACACGACTACGCCAGTCATGGGGGTGAGGCAGTAGCTACGCTAACTGCATGGCTACGTATTTCATAACTAAAGCCAAATCGTTTCATTATTTTAGTTACACTAAGTTTTCCATTTGTATTGTCAGGGCTAGGGTGTAGGGCCCACAGACCCTTCAAACCCATCATACAGACTGGGTCACAGACCCCTCACATGCCAGGCTGGGTCACCAGACCCCTCACATGCCAGGCTGGGTCACCAGACCCCTCACATGCAGGTCCACGCTAGGTAAGTGGGAAAGATACTGGAAGCCACTAGCGAATGACAGGAGCTCAGTCCTCAGCAGTAGCAGTAGTGGTGGTGGCCTCTTGGGGCATCCCAGGGGCACTGGCAGCAACAGCCTCCAGCAGCGACCTCCCTGTGGCCCCCCCGGGGGGCATCCTGGGGGCCGGGGGCACCGTGGATCAGAGCCACTTGTTCTTTATACTTAAGTTCATGACCCAGGAAACCTGGATGCACATGAGCAATTACATTAGACAGTAACCAAGGAACAGGAGTAGTAACTGATCTAGCACATGGATGGTGGTCCTCAAATTGGTAAGGTTAGACGATTGTATGGGTATACATGAATAATATGAATAGTACTTAGGTTGCCAAAGATACTATCAGGGTTGGGGATGAAAAGGAAGACTAGGCCCAAACCCAAGTTTTAATGGCATAAATTAAGGGGCTTTCAAATGACCAGAGGTATGTCAGATAACTGGGTGGCAAACCTGACAGAGGAGGAAGAAATATTATATTGCTATAGAACACAATGGTCTGAAAGTACCTAAAAATTTCTGAGACCGTTGCTAGATCTCATGGCATATGTGATATGAAAACATAAAGTTGTCACCTTTGCAGAATACTAAAGTTAAAGCGGGGTCTTTGAGAAAGAGCAGATATGTTAAGACAAGGAGTTTGTAAAGAGTGAGGGAATCTGTTTAAAATGAAATGTTGGTCCTAGAAGCTCAAAGTAAAGATGCCAGAGTAGCAGGAAAAGTCAGAAGAGAAAAGGAGCAGAATGAATATTACAGAATAGTAGCAGAATGAACATTTGGTTTAATGGTCTTGCACTATCATCAGTAGACAATGTTAAAAGAATCATGGTGTATGGTTTCTTGAGTTCCAAGACTTTGGTAGGTAACTTACAGTGCTTCACCCCAGAAACAGGAAGAGCCCCCTCTCCTTTTCCATCATAAGAAAGTACCAAGTATGTCCCTATGCTGCATCCTAACCTCCTGCAGGTGTAAGTGGAGGGGCTAGTGGGAAACAAGACTCCTCTGGAGAAGCAGCCACTGCCCAGAAGAGTTGCCTCTTCCCCTCTGCAATGGGCTGAATGTTTGTGTCTGTGGGGAAAATAGAACAGTTTAGTCAGCCCCCCTCCCTGCCTCAGGTCTGGTTGGGGGTGGTGCAGCACATTTCTTGTAAACAAGTTGTGTGTGGGTGGAGTTAGTGCACATGTGCACCCATGTATCTTTTTAGTTTTGTTGCTATTGTGTGTTCTGTAGTTTGTGAAGCAGGCTGGCCAGCAGAGAGCTCATGTCTAAAAATAGAGCATTTACTTTGCTGGCAGCTGCTCAGTTTTTCTTTGGACTTTGCTGGTAGCAGTCGAGTTTCTGAGTTTCTCTTTGTACTGTAGCTCCTAGATGTGTGTGCTGAATAAAGCCTATTACTTTCTTCAACCAAGGCTCCAAGGACCTTTTTGCTGATTACCTAGCTCATAGACCTGCATGTGAAGGGTTTGTGAATGGGCTCGAGGGGTCTGTGAGCTCCAGACCCATCCCTAGCTCTACAATTGGCGTAGTTGTAGCAGGATTCTGAGCAGGTACAGGAGCCAAAACCCTTGGAAGAAGGAGGAAATGTGGCTACTTTTGAACATATTGTGCCCTGTGGCCACTTTCCTGTTGACTGGGATCTGGTTGCTGCTCACTGTATTGCAAGGCAGAATAGACCAGGCACTACAGCAGAGAGCCCCTTGGGAGGGAGAGCAAATGTGGCTGTCTTTGAGCATGTGGTGCTCTGTGGCCACTTTTCTGCTGACAGGAGCCTGGCTATTGCTCACTATGCTGCAAACTGATTGAGAGCTGAAGAAGAAAGCAGAGTTGTTGGAAGCACGGATTATTATCCTGGAGGATGACATGCAGTGATTGGAAGATTCAAAGCGAAAATCAGACTTGTTGGAAGCATGGATAAATGTCCTGGAGGATGACATGCAGTGACTGGCCACTCCAGCCTCTCACACCAGGGAAGACAACAAACCCAGTGGTGAGTTGGGGAGACCATGTTTCCCCAGGCATGACCTGTCGTGCATGAGGAAATGGGACCAGGCAGACAACCAGTGGGCAATCCACAGGTGATGCAATTTGCCACCTATGTCCCATATACCCAGATTGAATTAGTTGACTTGGGGAGACAGTTTCGGCAGAAACAGGGGGAGCCCCTGGCTGCTTGGCTGTTGTGGTTATGGGACCTAGGGGTGGTAGTGTAACATGCTCTGGTGAGGAGATGGAAAAATTGGCCTCCATCACCATGCACCCATCCCTGAGACAGTGGCTACAAAATAGCCGCAGATATGCACCCGGACGAGGTGATCACTCCTTGATGGACTGGGTGAATGTAGCTGCCTGAACCATGTGGGCAAATGCTGGAGAACTGCCCAAGATTGTTAGCAAATGGCAAGCGTATGCTGAGTTGGTCCAAATAATTCAGGAGCTGGGGATGCGGCTGTCCATGTTTAATGTGAACACTCGTGGCCCAGATGATGAAAACTTTACAGACAGCATGAGAGACACAGTGCTACAAAATGCCCTGTCAATGTCCTTTGGGTCACTGATGGCCATACTGGACCCATACATTTGTCATCCTATACATGAGGTAATGACCATGATAGTCAGCTTGGGTGAAGTAGAGGATAGCAGACAAGCAAAAGGGGTCTGAAAGATGGCTAAGACCAAACCCCCAG
>NW_007729784.1:27424-40201 GCF_000696425.1 Galeopterus variegatus | reverse complement strand
AGCAAGACTAGCCGTAAGCAGATGTGGCTTGACTTACTTGGAGCAGGGGTTGATAGCAAGAAAATTGACCGGCAGCCAAATGCGGTTCTGTATGCCTTGTGGCAGCAATTGCGCCCTGAACAGCATTTTACTAAACGTCTAGAAACAGGTAGCAAGGTACGCTCAGTGGATTTAAAGGAATTTTTGGTTGTTCCTGAGGAGGTGGATGAAATGTTCAATCTCGAATAGGGAGCAGGCCAAGGTACTCGTCTTTTGGGGGCAGGCAAGGACCGGAGGCCCCATGTTGAATTGGCAATACATTGGTTGAGGACAAATGTGTAGCGTGTTTTGGCATTGGTGGATACAGGTGCAGAATGTAGCCTGATATATGGCAATCCAGGTAAGTTTCCAGGGGCCACAGTTTGTGTAGATGGCTAGAGAGAGCCCCAGCTGCTAACGTAGCCCAGTGGTTACATCAATGAATGCAGCATGCTGGCAGCAAAACCATGTGGATGGCAGCTCGAAGATGGGCCTTGCCTATAAAATAGGAAGATGTAGCGAATGCCTGTCGTGCTTATCCAGTGTGTGCTCAAGAAGAGTCCACACACCTGGCGGGTGCCCCATGCAGATGGGCAAATAATTCGAGGAAGGGTGCCCATGACTCAATGGCAAGTGGACTTTGTCAGACCACTGCCAAGGTCAGAGAATTTCAGATACATCTTCACAGCTGTTGATACAGCTACTGGTCTTCTGTTCGTATGGCCTTGCAAGGCCCCAGACCAGGTAAACACCGTGAAGGCACTGAATAACCTTACAGCCATGTATGGCCGGCCTGTAGTTATAGAGAGTGATAATGGAACCCATTTTACTGGACATGGGGTTCAGAGGTGGGCCTCCCAGTTGTCCATTCAGTGGAAGTTACATGTGCCATATCATCCCCAGGCAGCAGGAATGACTGAAGGGTACAATGGTCTTTTAAAAAGGGACTAAGGCTATCTACCCAACCCCCATCCCTGAAGGGGTGGGCATGGTGATTATGGCCGACAGAATTCTAAATGAGAGACCCCACAAGGGCTGGCCCTCTCCAGTGGAAGCTCTTTGCATAGGGCTGCAGCACCTATACAGCTGCAAGTCACCACTAAAGATGAACTTTTGGGGCTGGCCTGTGGCTCACTCGGCAGAGTGTGGTGCTGATGACACCAAGGCCACAGGTTCAGATCCTATATAGGGATGGCCAGTTCGCTCACTGGGTGAGCGTGGTGCTGACAACACCAAGCCAAGTGTTAAAATCCCCTTACCAGTCATCTTAAAAAAAAAAAAAAAAGAAGATGAGCTTTTGAAGCCAGGATATGGCAAGTATGGAAATGTTCTCTTACTGGCCCCAACCTGTTTGCAACAGGGACAGACAGTACAACGGGAATGGACTTGGAGAATAAAAGCCCCCCATATATGCTAGGTAGGTCTTAATAGGGCCTTGGGGGAAAGGATTATATGAAGGCTTGCAAGTTTCACCTTGGGTGACAAGTACCTGGCCTCCTCGAGTAAAGGTAACATGGCTTGGAACAGATAAGCACTCAATTCTAAAGGGCACATTTGTATTAGCATTACGGCCAATTATGAGTTCCCCTATACTGTTACATGTAGAACCTACAGATCCCACAGTGTTAGCAGATAAAGTATGGTATCATAAACCAGGTACGATACCTACTCCTGTAACTATCCTTTCTCAGGATGGCAAACTGGCATGTATCTTACCAGAGGGGCGAGAACTTCCCCTATTGGTAACAATAACCCTTCTGTCTTTTCACCCATAGTGTTCGCAGGCTCCTGGGCGACACCGCTGTGTGTGGCTCCATCTGGGGTTGATCTAGGGTAAACAAAACAAAAAAGGGGGAAAAAACCCTGCCAGAAAATAATGAAGCCAAGATGAGTGAGACCAGAGCTCAGTAATGAAAAGCAACAAGTGTGTGTCCACTGGTGGGAGATGCGGGGCCACGTTCCTGAAGGGTTCCTGATGCAGGCTCTCCAGATGTCAGACTCATGCCTCCCTCGGGAATAGAGATGCCCTCCGCTTTCTTTGACCCCTTTCATCCACCCCAGCCCCCATTTGCTTCCCACTCCCCCGAGTCTAGGGGATAAGAGGTACCCAGATGCCATCTTAGAGAAAGAGATGAAATCTGAAAGATCCAAAATTGTCTTCTAAAGATGTCCCCGAGACTGTTTACCTGGAAGACACTGAGATACTATTAATCAACAAACTGCAGTGCCCCCATCCCAACTGTGGACTGCAACTGGGACACGCACTTCAAAGGAGCTCGGGTACTGGGAATGCCCCAAAGGGTGGGATGTGGCCTAGACCAGAAGGTCAGAGAAGGATTCCCTAAGAAAGCAGTACTTGATATCTAAAGGATCAGCGTTACCTAGCTTTCCAGCAGAGATAACAGAAGGATGAAGGCCCTGTGGCAGAAGGCAGTAAGACTGGAGTAAGGGACTAGAGAAAGGTCTCATGGTTAGAGCTGAGAAAGTGAGGAAGCGTCGCAGGGGAGACAAACCTGGAGAGGTGGGCAGGTGGGTAGGGGCCAGACAGTGCAGGGTGTTGGAAGACTGGCTGAACAGCTTTGCTTCATCTACATATCAATGTGACACATAAAGACTGAAAGTAAAGGGATGGAAAAAATATTCCATGCAAACACAAAACGAAAGTGTGCAGGAGTAGTTACATCACATAAAACAGACATAAAGTCAAACACTGTAAAAAAGAGACAAAAAGGGCCCATATGTTAGGCAACAGAACAAGTCTCAACAGATTTTTAAAAATTGAAATCATATCAATTATTTTCTGTGACAAAATGGAATAAAACTAGAAATGAATTTCTAGAGAAATTCTTGAAACTATAAAAATACATGGAGACTAAACAACATGCTCCTGACTGACCAAAGTGTCAAAGATGAAATTAAGAAGGAAATCAAAGAATTTATCAAATCAAATAAAAACAGAAACACAACATACCCAAACCTGTGGGATACAGCCAATGTGTTACTAAGAGGGAAGTTTATAGCAATAAATGCTTACATCAGAAAGGTAGAAAGATTTCAAATAACCTAAAAATGCATCTTAAGGGACTAGAAAAGCAAGAACAAAACCAACCTTAAATTAGCAGAAGAAATAATAAAGAGCACAGCAAAAATAAGCAAAATTGAGACACAACAAAAATACCCCCCAAAAGATAGACAAAACAAAATGTTGGATTTTTGAAAAGGTAAAAAAAAACTGACAAGCCGTTAGCTAGACTAACCAAGAAAAAAAGAGGAAAGACTCAAATTAATAAAATCAAAAATGAAAAAAGAGACATCATAAATGATGCTACAGAAATCAAAGGATCACCAGAAATTATTGTGAACAACTATATGCCAACAAATTGAAAAACCTAGAGGAAATGCAAAAATTCCTGGACACCTACAATCTATGAAGATTGAACCAAGAAGAAATAGAAATCTCAAACAGACCAATTATGAGTAACAAGATGGAATCAGTAATAAAGTCTCCCATTAAAGAAAAGGCAAGGACCAAATTGCTTGACTGCTGAATTCCACCAAATGTTTAAAAAACAATACCAATTCTTCTCAAACTTTCCCAAAAAACTGAAGAGAAGGGAACTTTTCTGAACTCACTCTATAAGACCAATATTACTCTGTGTATTGTAGTCCATTTCTGATGCTTAGAACTACCTGAAACTGGATGATTTGTAAAGCAACAATATCTATTGCTCACAGTTTCAGAGGCTGGGGAGTCCAAAGTCCAGGTAACACACCTGGTGAGGGCCTTCTTTGGTGGTGCCTTCAGCAATGCAGTATATCACGTTGGGGAAAAGGCAGAAGTGAGGAAGAGAGAGAGAGACTCTTGTGTGCTCTCCTTTTAAAACCCTCAGAACCACACCTGTGACCACCATTAAACCATCAACTTATTAATCCATTTACTAGGGCATGGTTCTCAAAACCTAATCACCTCTTCAAGGCCCCACCTTTCAATTACCATAATAGGGTTTCCCACCCTCTTACCACTGTCACAGTGGAGGTTAAGTTTCTAATACATGGACTTTGGGGGATGTGTCAATCCATAGCATCCTAATACCAAAATCAGACAAGGAAACAAATAAACAAAAAACTATAGGACAATATCCCTGATGAACATTGATGCAAAAATCTTCAAAAAAATACTAGCAAACCAAATCCAGCACCATTTAAAACAGATCATTCACGGGCCGGCCCGGTGGCGCACTGGATAGTGCGCCGCTTGGGAAGCGCGGCGGCGCTCCCGCCCGAGGGTTCGGATCCCACATACAGACCGGTTCCCGCTCACTGGCTGAGCGAGGCGCGGGAGCAACACCGAGGGTTGCAATCCCGTTGCCGGTCCCCGGTCCGGTACGGGGGCAACACTGAGGGTTGCGATCCGTTGCCGGACACGGAAAAAGACAAAAGACAAAAAAAACAACCAAAAAAACAGATCATTCACTATGATCAAGTGGGATGTATCTTAGGGATGCAAGGTTGGTTCAATATAGGTAAATCAATAAATGTGATACATCATATCAACAGAATAAAGGATAAAAACCATATGATCATCTCAACTGATGCAGAAAAAGCATTAAATAAAATTCAACATTGCTTTGTGATAAAAATCCTCAACAAAGTAGGTATAGAAGGAATGTACCTCAACACAACAAAGGCCATCTATATGACAAACACAGGCAATATCATACTGAATGGGAAAAAGGTGAAAACTTCTCCTCTAAAAACTGGAAGAAGGCAGGGATGTGCACTCTCCCCACTCTTATTCAACATATACTGGAAGTCCTAGCCAGAGCCATTAGGAAAAAGAAAGAAATAAAAGGCATCTACACTGGGAAAAGGGAAATCATATTGTCTCTGTTTGCAGAAATGTGATCTTATACAGAGAAAATCCTAAAAGCCCCGCCAAGAAAAACCTCTTGGATCTGTTAAACTAATTCAGTAAAGTTGGAGGACATAAAATCAAAATCAGCGGCATTTCTGTACACCCATAATCAGCAAGATGAAAAAGAAACCAAGGAAGCAATCCCATTTACAATGGCAAAAAAAAAAAAAAAAAAAAGATCTCTAAGGAAACATATAAAACACTGATGAAAGAAATTGAAGAGGACACAAAGAAATGGAAAGACATCTCATGTTCATAGATCAAAGAATAACTATTGTGAAAATGGCCATACTACCAAAAATGATCTACAGATTCAAGGCAAACCCTATCAAAATGCCAGTGACATTCTTCACAGAAATAGGAAAAACAATCCTAAAATTCACATGGAATCACAAAAGGTCCCTAATAGCCAAAGCAATCGTGAGGAAAAAGAACAAAGAACAAACCTGGAGGCACTACACTACCTGACTTCAAAATATACTACAAAGCTATAGTAAACAAAACAGCATGGTGCTGACATTAAAAACAGACACACAGACCAATGGAACAGAATAGAGAGCCCAGAAATATAGCCATGTATCTACAGCCCACTGATTTTTGGCAATGGTGCCAAAAATATTCACTGGGGAAAGGTGAGTATGTGGTGCTGGGAAAACTGGACAGTCATAGAAAAATAACACTAAACCCATATCTCCCACCATCTGCAAAAATCAACCCAAAATGGATTAAAGACTTAAATTTAAGACCCCAAACCATGAAGCTGCTAGAAGAAAACATAGGGGAAATGCTTTATGACATGGGGCTGGGCAAATACTCTGAAAAGAGAACTTCAAAAGCACAGGCAACAAAAGCAAAAATAGACAAATGGTGTTATATCAAAATAAAAAGCTTCTGCAAAGCAAAAGAAACAATCAATAGAGTAAAGATACAACCTGTAGAATGAGAGAAAATGCTTGCAAACTATGCATTTGACGAGGAATTAATATCCAGAATATATAAGGGTAGCTCATGGAAAGATTCATATTATCTTTCAATTCTATTTTTCCATGAACTTTTTCAAGTACCCTCCTATGAGGAACTCAAACAAGTCAACAGCCAAAAAAAAAAGTTCAATCAAAAATGGGCAAATGAGCTGAAGAGACATTTCTCAAAAGAAGACATACAAATGGTCAACATCACTAATAATCAGGGAAATGCAAATTAAAACCACAATGAGATATCATCTCACTCCACTTAGAATGGTTTTTATCAACAAGACAGAAAATAACAAGTACTGGTGAGGATGTGGAGTAAAAGGGAACTCTTCGTGGGAACGTGAATGAATACGGCCATTATGGAAACGGTGTGGAGGGTCCTGAGAACACTCAGCACAGAACCACCACATGACCCACCCGTCCCTCTACTGGGTACACATACAAAGGAAAGGAAATGGGTCCATCAGAGAAAGATCTGCACCCTCGTGTTACTGCAGCACTATTCACGACAGTCAGTACACGGAATAAATCCGAGAGTCCACCAACAGATGAAAGGACAAAGAAAACGTGGCACCTACACACAGTGGAACGCTCTCCAGCCATAAAAAAGGAGTGAAAACCTGTCATTCCTGGCGACATAGACGAGCCTGTTGGATAAGCCAGGAACAGAAAGAGAAATGCCACGTCCTCACTTACATGTGAAGCTTAGAAAGCTGGTGACACAGGTAGAGGGTACGGTGGCAATGACCGGGGACAGGACAGTGAGAGGTGGGTTAATGGATAAAAAGTTAAACCAGACGGGGGAATAGGATCCAGTGTCCTGTGGCACTGCAGGCGACTGTCATTAACAACGATTTATTGCACACTTTCAATCAGCTCCGAGAGACGATTATGAATCTTCCAGAACGGCGAAATGAGAACGTTGGAGATGATGACAGGTGGTTGCGGGGGCTTCACTGTGGGGAGGGGGCACCGAGGGTTTTAGGTGGCGAAACTACCGTGTACGACGTGGTGCTGGTGGACACAGGACACTGTGCATTCGGCAAAACCTACAGGACGTACAACACGCCAAGTTCACGGCGACAGATCAATATCCGCTCTAAGCGTGACCAACGCAGCACTCTAGTGTGACACGTCGATGACGGGAGGAACGGGTCACGGAGCTGCCCGTGCCTCCTGCTCGATTGCTTTGTAAACCTGAAACTGCTGTTAGTAAGATAAACTTTAGAAAACGTTTGAAAAGCAGAGAGAGAGGGACGTTTGTGAGGAGCACTGCGGGCTTGTCGCCAGCCCCAGTCTGGAGACTGAGCGAGAGGGAGCAGGACGACCCGGAGGACGGTGGGCTGCGGGCGGGGGCCGGGGCGCCAGCCCGGGAGCTGGCACTCGAGGAAGGGCTCTGCGAAGTGGGCGGGCGACACCCAATCTGAAAAGTCTTTGAGGTGAGGTGTCTGAATGGAAAGCTGAATAAAAGTAGAATTTGTGGGTCCAGAAGCTCCAGAGACAGGTATGAGCTGCAGATGCAAATTTGGAAGGTTTGTCCTCAAAACAGCCGGCTGTTAGGAACCGCTGTGGCTCTGTCCCCCTTAGCCCCGGCTGACACAGCCCCACATGCAGTCAGAACCAGCTGCTGTCCCGCCGATGCCGTCAGCACAGAGTCACTGGAGTGGGCGACGGCCCCCTCCAGCCTGGGCCGGGTGGCCCAGGCCTGACTCGGTGTGAGGAGCCTCCGCCTCTGCAGGGCTCTGCAAGCCACCATGCACAGTGAGGACTGCATGTGGCCTTCCACATCCCTCTCGAGGGCAAGTCGAGCTAAGCTGGTTCAAGGAGACAACCACGATGTCTAAGGAGTGATCGTCACTGCGAAACTCCGTGAGCACCCAGAAGGCAGCAGCACGTTTACAAATGCAGACGTGGAAGAGGTGGCGCCCAGATCAACTACACACAGAGATCCCCGAAAACAGCATTGCTAACCACCCTTCCCGAAGGATTTCTCATGCAGCCCTCACGCTGAACTCCTGAAAGGCAGCCACTCACTCAATTTACTCCCAAGTAGTTACTGAGAAGGTAACATGAGAAAAATGTCATTGTCCAAAAAGGCAGAGAACTGACCGATGGACGGGTAAGCTCGGGACAGGGCGGCACAGCAAGAGACAGGACGGGGGCACGCAGGGGAACGGGTGGTGCAGACCCGAGGGTCCAGCCCCACGCAGAGGAACCCAGATCCTGATTTTCACGGACACTAACAATTTCAAAAATGATGAAATTTAGGGGTCCAGCATATTGGGTGGTCAACTTTCCATTTTGCCAAATTAAAAACAAAAACAAAAACCGACTACTTTCATTATTGCTATTATTTTATAATAATAAAATAAATAAGTGAAAAAGAAAAAAGGTAAGAAAAGTTATTTCAAAATAAAAGACAGGTTTTCAAATAAATTCATTTAGGTTTATGCCGAATTCCTACTATGCATTCCTTGTGTTTCTTCTTTCCTTTGAAGACCAGCGAAAGATTTAGGAATGAATCCACGCCAGTGGCGAGTGGGGAAGCCACAGCTCTGGCAGCCTGGACACCTCGTGTGTGTCAAGACCAGGCGGCACAATTCGCCGCGTGCCCCCTGGGGCCCATGTTCTCACACTGGTCCTGTGAGCAGTCACCTGCTGCTGACTCAGGAGAGGCCGTCAGGACGCAAACTCCCAGGCAGGCACGGGCAGGGTGACAGCGCGGTCACAAGGTCCCTGGCACTTGTCACCCTGGCTCTGTACCGAACAACCTTGGGAGCAGAGGCTAGAACACTGAGTCAGGGTCCCCCTCGAGGCTGTGATTTGTTGGGTATGGTGTTGGGCCTGACGGTGGCGTTTCCCTGTTTACCACAACCTTAGACGCACGTGCTTTAAAGTTCAGATGGTTACACAAGGCTGATAAAGACACCAACTGTCCCCAACCCACCTCCCCGTCCTGGCTCGTTTTTTCTGAGGCAATCGCTACTAAGGCTCTTAGCGACTTTGTCCGTATTTACTCTTTCTAGTGACATGCTCACAGGGCTACATCCCGGTTCATTCATTGAGCCCGTTAGCTCTCGTGGTCGCCCCTTCCCCTCCCCACACAATGCCCACGTCCTAACCGCTGGAACCTGTGAACAGGTCACCTCCGTGACAAAAGGGACTTTTCCAGTGTGATTAAGTTAAGGAACTTGAGTTGTGGGGAGATCTTTCTGGATTATCCACAGTGGGGGGAGGGTACAGTCAGGAGGAGGAGGTCGGGGGGAGGGGCACGGGGAGGGGCACGGGGTGGGAGTGGGACACACCGAGGGCAGAGGACGGGCCAAAGCCCAGCACGCAGGGCCTCCAGGCACTTGGAAGGGCGGGAACCGGGCCCTCCCAGCGCCTCCGCAGGGAGACAGCTCTGCTGACCCCTGGTTTTAGCCCAGTGAGACCCACTCGGACTTCTGAAGTCCAGAACCGTGAGGGGACGCGCTTACGCTGCTCTAAGCTGCTAAGTTGGAGTGACCCATCACAGCAGCAACCAGCAGCCGACACAGCCCTCGCGCTCCCCCAAATCACTGCGCACGGGCCTCTCTTCTTCCATCCCGCTGTCGCTTGTCCCGTGCTTCACACAGTCAATATGATGACCACGTAAATATTTTCTGCTGAGCCGAGCAGGGGAATGAGACTGCATTTTTGTCTCGTACATTGTATGTCTCTCTTCAAGGGAATAATTACTGTTTTTTTAGCCCCATGAGCCTCAGGCTACTTTTCAAAGCTATCGTCCATCTGTAAAAGTCTCTCAGTTTTGTTCTCCACACACACAATGCATCAAGCAATTTTTTGTTTTATATTTTTCTTGGAGGAATCTTTCCTGGCACCTGTGGTCTTGCAGCTGTCATCTGTACCGACTGCTCCCCGGCCCTCTGCAGGCTGTCACCTGAGAGTTTCTTTGCCATACCCCCTCCCTGCCACCTGTCTCAAAGTGACCGCAGGGGAAAGGGCCGCCATGGCTGTGCACAGGAGGGGAGCCCTGTACAAGCTGAGTCAGCAGAGGAGACGCTGAGAGGAAATGAGCCCCGTGCACTGTGCTCTGAAGAGCAGGGGCTGAGCTGGTGCAGGCGACAGAGGAAGGGAGCGGGATGGTGAAGAGCAGGTGGGCAGGGACACCAGAATGATGTGAGTGGTCGCACCCCACCCTGAATCCATGTCACCTGCTCTTAAAGTTACAAAGTACGTGTGCTTGTTTCAGCACAGCCGGACCGGAGAAAGAAGCATGAGAGGTCTTCAAAAAGTTCACAGAACGATCCGTGTTATCCTTTAATTTCATTTTTCCACTAACTTTATGAAGTACTCTCGTATGTACAAAAAGAAAGAAAAAAGAAGAGGGGATGAAGGAAATGAAGGGACGGGAGGGGAGGAAGAGGAGGAGGAAGGAACAGACAGGCCCTGCCTGAGTCCTCTGCGAGACCCAGTTCCTGGGGGGGCAGAGAGGAAGCCGCCTCTCTGGCACTTTCCAGGAGTCCTCTCCGTGGATGTTTTCCGGCCTGGATTTCACCCAACCCCATATCCTGGACCTCTTCCTGCGCCAGCATCTCTGGCTCCATTTCATTCTTTCCAGGCCCGGTTTGGTGTCCCAGGGCCCAATGCCACCTCCTTCACAGGTTTCTGACTCAGTCACAGTTGCAGAGTGGGGTTCTGTTGCCTGGACGGGTGTGGCCTCTCACAGAGGGCCACTTCCCCCTCCCCACTCTATGTCCTGGGGCCTCTTGACCTCCCAGAGTCCTCCTCATGGTCAGGGAGAGGCTGGGTGCCATGGCCCGACCCTGCTTCGTTGCCCATGGGATAGCCACACTGGATAAAGAGGACGTTTCTCTCTCCAAAGTATGGCTTACCAGGGTCAGAGAATGTGCCCTTCCCCTCAGTTATGGGAGAAGACCCATGAATGGAGACAGTAGAATTTATACCCATGCACAGAGAAGATAGGGCTTGGTGCTGCCATGAAGGCCCCAAGGGTGAGCCAGGTCCCCACAGCTCCCCAGCATCCCATGGGCATCAGGACGTGGGGCAGGGGCTGGACTCAAAAACATCATTTCAGTTTGGCACTAACTTTGCACATTTGAAGTTGCTCCTGACCAGGGTCAGAGAATGTGCCCTTCCCCTCAGTTATGGGAGAAGACCCATGAATGGAGACAGTAGAATTTATACCCATGCACAGAGAAGTTAGGGCTTGGTGCTGCCATGAAGGCCCCAAGGGTGAGCCAGGTCCCCACAGCTCCCCAGCATCCCATGGGCATCAGGACGTGGGGCACGGGCTGGACTCAAAAACATCATTTCAGTTTGGCACTAACTTTGCACATTTGAAGTTGCTCCTGAAGGCACAAAGTTTACTCTGACATCTGCCTTTATGCAGCCATGGGTCCTTTGTTCCAGACTGAAGGGGACAGGGGGTGAGAATTCAAGGAGCTTCTCTAGTCTGCCGTGGAGCCATTCCTGCAGCTGCCTGGCCAGGAACAGCCCTGCCACTGTGCAGTGCAGCACGTGCGTGAGGGTGGAGAGAGGCCTGCTCTCTGGCTTCCCTGCAGCCCCTTCTGCAATGTTCCCGAGCTCTGCCTCTGGCTCTGGAGCAGGATGCACAGGCCTGTCTGTGCATCAGGATAGTGGTCATGGAGCAGAGTGGTACCTAATGACCACAGGCAAAGAGCTGGCCCCGCAACAGGACATAAGGTGCTCTGCACAGGACATCCCAGGACCTGACACCTGAGGACAACTGCAATTGATCAGGACCGGCAGAGGACACAGGACCACTGGTGGCAGGGGCTCTAAAGTGACCAGGGTACCAGCTGTACACCTGCTCTACCTGGTCCACTGCTGGCTGGGCCCGACACAGGCAGGGGCTGCCAGAGATCCTCAATGCCATTTCTCTCTCATTCCCGTTTCTCCTCTAGTGGAGAGAAACCTATTTCACAAACCATGGGCACAGGCAGATACCCTCATGGAAACAGTGCATTAAAATACTTGGAATTGGGGAGTCTCAGGAAGCAGGGAAGGTACAGCCACTGGAAGGAAAGGACTCAGTGACTCACCCCATCTTTTTCAGAAGATTCCCTGCTCTGCAGGGTCCTCTGGTTCAGCTCTCCCTTCAAGCCTGGGGTGGGGGGTAGGGGGACTGAGTTGATTCTGGGAATTCAGACTAACTGCAGGCTGGCGTGCAGGACCAGTAGGAGCAGCACCCACAGGGGTGCCCACCCTGGGGCTGCCAGCAGCGAGCCCAGCAGGGGCCTCCTCCCAGCATGCCTCATATGGGCATGGGGGCAGCTGTCCTTGTCACACACACAAATGGGCATGGGCAGCTGTCCTTGTCACACACAGAGACAGAATCTGGAGTTTGCAGGCACTGCCCGCTGACACTTCCATAAAGGCAGATGCTTAGAGCACCATCTTCTCCTCCAACTCTGGGTCCCGGCACCTGGGCCACTCCTACACATGGTGGTCCTCAGTGTACACTGGTGAGCTGGGTTGCAAAAACAGAGCAGATTACACACACAAACACCAGTATACATAACCTTTTCTTTAAAGAGAAAAATGCATCATGAGTTTTTTATAAAATTACAATTCAAAGTTAAGATTTCAGGGTGTTCATTTAACTTCTTTTATTCTGTATATATCTATCATGAACTGAAACTTTGGTTCTTAACGATGCTAACATAATTACTTATTTGCTTTTATTCTAAAATATATATGGTTTCAAAGTAACAATACCAATATTATTATTAAGAACATAATCACTGGATCTTCTTTACGATTTATTTGCAGTTTTTTTTATCCCTTGGAAATATCCCACTGGGTACATACTGTCCAATTTTTGAGCTCCAGAACTTGAAATAA